>NC_052502.1:57122735-57219490 GCF_016617805.1 Bactrocera tryoni | reverse complement strand
AATGTGTCTGAAAGAGAGAATTATACGAAAATATCTCGGCGACTAACAAAAGATTTCAATACCGGAGAATCGTCTTTGTAGAACCCCCAGAGGTGATCTGGTGACTGGATGCCCATAGCATTACTGGGTAAATTATGGAGGGAACACCTCTCCAGCCTGCATAACGCCAGGAAAAGGCGAACACGATCTCGACAATCGATGACGATGGAGCAGACGTTCCATTGCGCAACCATGAAGAAGTTCGAAAGGCAGCTACCCGCCTGAAGAACAACAAAGCGGCGGGGCCGATGTATTACCGGACGAGCTATTCAAACACGACCGCATAGAATTGATAAGGAGCATACATGAGCTTCCTTTAGAATCCAATGTGGTTTTACGTGGGTATCTGCCTTGGAAGGCTCAAATCCACGGTGCTTTCTATTGCTAGAAGCACATATATCAAAACAATGCGTTGATCAGCGCCCCAAAGCATAAGTGCATGCACAACACTACACTCTGGAAGAACCAAAGCATGAGTGCCGGCATACATACACTAATACTTTGGTTCCAATTGGTTCGGGTGTAAACCAAAAGAAAACACCCTAGCCACCTTGGTCGGGTACGAGGCCCATCTAAAACCTCTGCCGTACTCTGGGTCCGGCACCCGGCCGCAGTGCGACTCCACATCGGACAAATGCCCTTCCTGCATTTAGGTTTAAACCACAGCCACCACGAATCTCCACAAAGGGCCAAAAACCCAATGAGCAGATTGGAGTTTCCTCCAAGGGCTAACTGCTCCCCGTGGTACCAAGTTTTAGTCTTTGGTGTGACCTGTAGCTTTCGCTACTGCCAGTCGAGCCCCTAGGAATTCCTAAGAACCCGGCTGTATGACTGACATGAGTCTCGTAAATCCATTCGTAAACGAAAACACGGTCAAATACCAGGAATAAAAACATACAGTGTGTAATAACCATTTTTTACGATGAATACTACTATAGCACTATATCTGACATGGACTATGCTGACATTTCGAGGCAAGCCCAGAATGACAGACACAGTGCATGCGGGATTTTAGTCGCCTCTTACGACAGGCATGCCTTACCACGGGTATATTCGTTTCCCCCCCTACCCAAGAGGTCCCCCCTACCCAAGAGGGTCCCCCCTACCTGCAGAGGGAAGCTTCCTTGTAAAATATGGACGGACGAAGGCATAACCAACGATTTGAATTTATATGTTCTCTGCCCAATTCACAAAAAGGGAGACCCTACAATCTCCACATACTACCGTGGGAAAAGCCTCCTCAACATCGCATATAAGGTTCTATCGAGCGTAATGTGTGAAAGATTAAATCCCATTGTCAACAAGCTGATTGGACTTTATCTGCATCGCTCTATGCCGCGAAAAAGCTGCTTTTGACAGCACGAAAAAGAGCTGCCTTTATGCAGCTATGTCCGAATTTGGTATCGCCGTAAAACTAATACGGCTGTGTAAACTGACATTGAGCAACGCCAAATGCTCTGTCAGGATTGGGAAGGCCCTCTTCGAGCCGTTTGTTACCAAACCAGATTTTAATTAAGGCGAGTCACTATCTTGCGATTTATTCTCTATTGCTGGGGAGAATATTTCAAATAAAGAAAGTCCATTATTCGACAAGAGGGTACAATTGCCGGCGTACGCCTATGACATTGACGTCATTGGCCATAAGAACCGCGCCGCTGATGATTTATGGTCCTTTGCGCGTTGGCCATGGCGAATATCGCATTTGATGGAAGGATGAGCTGTATGAGATATACGATGATATAGTTCAGCAAATTAAAAGACAGAGGCTATAGCAGCTGTTGTATCTCGGCTATAGTCACGTAAGAGGTATCTACGCCAACAAAGGAGAGTATATCCTTTACATGTGCAAAATCGGCTTAAAACTACACATAACTACCATAAACAGATCCCAAGCAAGGAAAGAAGCATGTCTAAACAGCTATCAAAGGATTAGGCGTCTTTTATACATACATACATAGTTAATTACCAAAGAATGATCTTTAAAGGTGTAAGCATATGGATTAGTTCAATATCCAATACACAGTCAAAAAAACCTTTCAGCTCCTCCAAATGTTACATAACAAAAATGCCGCTTATTGAGCCATGCACAATGGTCCAATCTAAAATTATTACAGAATTTTAGCAGCAAAATTATTAAAATCGTTTTAGAAACTTGTTTAGTTGAGCTTCACTCGGTCACAATTTGCTTATTGATGACTTTTACCTCTCCTTTCAATTAACTAAAAATTAAGCCCCTGAGAAACAAAGTATCAGGAGTGGATCTTTAGTGAATCTGAGATATGGGCGGTAAATCGCTATAACATGAGTAAAATGGTGTATAGCCAATCGTTTTAGGCAATCTAACGGAAATCGGTATTCACGTCAATCGGTCAAGATCTTTTGAGCTATATTTGGAATTACGTAAGTCCTTGTTACCGGTGGTGAAGGCAAGAACACATATGTATACTACAAATATAGGTCATAATGCTTTGTTAAATGAAGTTGGTATACTTCAAACTTTCTCTGTCGGCATGCAGTCTACTACCGTTAACAAAGGCCTGTACATATATGGATCTGAAAGCATACACATACATACAGATGTATATATACATTAGCATATATTTGCGAAAATTCTATAAAGCCAGCCAAGCGCAGAAGAGATGCTTTTTTCAATTGCTTTACCTTTGCGTGGGCGGAGCGCGTTTGCATGAACTAATTCGAAAGCAGACTGCATAAATAAAATACAATAAATTTCACAAACCAATTAATTAATTCGCAATTAAATCCATTTGCGTCCGTTCCACATCGGTTTATTTATAAGTGCTGCTTGCAACGAATTTGTTCAACAAAATCAACTCTTGCGATTTTAAATCGTGAGAAAAGAACCAAATAAAAATACAAATATTCAAAATATGTTTTCCAAAAATTAAATATTTTTAGTCTTCAAAAAATAATGGAAATTTTCAGTTTTTGAAAATAATAGTCTCCTTTCGCTGGTATGCACTTATACTAGCGCTTTTTTCAATCGTCGGATTCGCTTTAAGCATTTTCAGTGATTTTCATCCATCTTGAGAAATAACGGCCCTTTAAGGCTCTTTTTATTTTTGGAAATGGGAAAAAAACATACGGAGTCATGTTTGGCGACCTTAGCGGCTGCTACAGACAATGCAAGCTAAGATCACACCTAAAAGTTATCTTAATGCAAAAGAATGTATGACAACATAATAAAAAAAATGTACAACTGGCCTCTCGAAATCTGCGAAATTTCAATTTAAAGGTCACTTATTACATTTTGAACACACCTCGCATAAACCTGTCGTAAACGTAATGACAAATAGCAATAAAGATTTTATCCATCGTAAGTACTCACAACACTTGAGGACAAATAAAATATAATAAAACCCCTTATAATTTTCTTTCCACAGTGGACTTAGATAGACTGCCTTTGCGGCATGGAGGAAAATATTCACAACCCTCAATTCCATTTTCGGAAAAATTAATAAGTTGCCACAAAGTCCTAAAATCAATGTTAGATAAAATACTACCTAATAAAGGATTCGTTAAGAAATTATTGTTTTCAAGTTGAATAATATTTTGCAGTAAATACAGAATTTAGGAATGCTTTAATAAACATAAACTTAATGGTCACTAGATGATGTAAATTCTTAAAAAAACAATATTTCACAACAAGAAAGTGTGAGAGAATATCCAGTTGAAAACTACTTGTCTGCATTCTGGCATAATTTTATATAGAATCTTAAAATGCAGCTGCAATACACCAATATATTTGTATGCTGTCTGGTCGAGTTCATTTTCATTCAGAACGTTCAACCAGCCATCCAATTTTCCAATTTACGCGCTATCAGTCCATCATGCCCGTCAACCATCGATCAGTTTGTTTATCTTAGCGTCTGCTTTCGTTTTGCATTTGCATTTTGCGCTTCATGCTTCAAAGACAAAAACTCTCAATGGAAATTTAATGGAATCAATAGTAAAAGAACAAACAAACAACAAACTAAAGCGTAGATAGCGAAAATGCATATTTACCAAAAAAATTGTAACCTTGTCTTTTGTCATAATCAGTGATATTTTTTTATATTTGATATATAGTGACGATTTGGGAAAATATATTATTATTTGCGTAGTAATTAAACATGCAAGAATGGTTCAAAGCGTTATCGGTAGTTTTCAAATTTCAAAAACTTCTAAACATCATCAAGAAGATCTAAGTCAGAGTCAAACGGTGTGCAAACTAACTACATCGTATTACAGCAGAAGGGTAGATTCCGTCAATGTATGAAAATTGAAGTGCTACATTTTTGGAAGCTCACAGCTCACGGGAAACTTATGTAAAGTTTAAGCCAGTAGATGACGCTGCAATAAAACTATGACGAAAATTTGTACAAAAAGTTTGGCTTATTAAAATTCAAAATATAGTCGTATCAGTAAATTAGGTTGTCCGTTACTATTTTACATGAGATATTATAATCTTTTGCAAAAGGTTTTTTATCTCCAGCATAAATGAACATACACTTTGAAAAAGTACAAAAAAAGGATCATTGATTCAGTTTAAATTATGGATCAGTTTTACTGTATTCATATGGTACACCATCTCGTATGAGCAATACAGAGTGGATCACCTTTTTGTAGAGCGAAATATTTTGTATTGGATTATCACTTTTTCAAAGTTGTGGACTTAATTGCAAAGAAGCGAAAAAACACACGCCATCAAAACTTTTTGCACATCCCCCCGAGGTGATGCCCAGAACAAACTGAAATTATGGAGGGAACATATTTCTAGCCTGTTGAACGGCAGTGAACGCATAACACGAGGAGATGGTGAACTCGATTCCCCAATCGATGGCCATGGAGCAAACGTTCCATTGCCCAACCATGAAAGAGATGAAAAACAATACAGCGTCGGGGGCCGATGGATTGTCGACTGAGCTATCCAAAAACAACGGGGAAGAACAGCTTCTATGTATAATTAATATGGTCGGACAAGAGCAAGCCCAAGGATTGAAATTTAAGTTTGCTCTGTCTAATCCACAAAAAAGGAGACCTGACAAAATATGCCGTCTACCTGATAGACCTCCTCAGCATCGCATAGAAGGTTTTATCAAGCGTACTGTAAAAATTATTAAAGACCACCGTCAACAATTAATTAATCAATCAATCAATGTTTTCGAGCCGCTTCGCTTCATGTAAACGACAATTCAGGTTAATGTATACAAGCGAATTCTAAGTGCTTGGCTCGATCGTAATAGTAATGCGTTTGGTACCCAAATAGAAAAAACTACTGATTAGGTGACATATATAAATTTATTTTTCGGTGTTTCGAAATTAAACATGGTATAGTAATAATTATATGGCAGAAAGTAAAATGAAGAACTCCACATAAAAATTCATAAAGAATATATGTTCAAACATAAGAAGTAAGTTTGAATAGACGTTAAGGGGTGAGTAGGGTAATCTTTTTTAAATTTGTTTTTTTTTTTGCATATACTGTTCCCTTATACCCTTGAATTAATGGAAAAACCCACTTTACCATTGCAGGGTTTCGAAAAAGGCCCAAAAATAATAATACCGCTCGGCGTTCGGAGCGCTCGGAGTCCACACCTCAAACTTTAAACGCGTTTTTCTCAAAACACACTTTTTTAAACTTGCGAACATGATTCCGGTCGAACTGCTAAACCGATTTGTTCAATTTCAAAATTTTGTATAATTTATTGACAATGTTATGACAAAGCTTATGTAAAAAAAACATGGGAAAAATTAAAAAAAAAAGTTAATTTATCAACATTTTTTTATGATTCTAGTAGGGACTATAACCATTCACGTTCTTTTTAAGTATAAATTTGATTTTGCGTTTCAGAACGTATCTCATTCACCCAGCCATTTCTCCGACAGATGTCATTAAAAAATTCCGAAAAAATTTGTTTATATACTCCACGTATACCTAATGATATGTGAAAAAAAATCCATTGCAGAATACAAATTTCTATACAAAAAAATTTCAAAAAAACAGGAGAGATTACCCTACTGACCCCTTAATCAGAACTTTTGAAATGGCAGCAGTTGAATTAAGTTAGATAAAAAACAATTGTGACAATACTGTATATTATGTGTACACATAGCGGTCTTATTGTAAAATGAAATATTATTAACAAACCTCTTAAAATATTTAACACTTCGTGGCAGCGAATCAGTTTTATACTGTGTGGTTATGAAATGTTGATAATAGACTATAGAACTTTGTTAAAGTGCGCTAATTATGGGACACTTTGGCACCAGTTTCATTCATATCCTGTCTTAAATGTAACTTTCCTTCAGAAAGCACATTCACATTAAAACATATGTCATTTTGACCAAGATGAACGGTTTAAAGTCGGACACCACTATATATATACACAAAATTAGTTAGAGCTTTTAAAAATACTGTCTGATTTCCTTAACTTTTGAAATAGCACAAGTATACACAAGCACATATTTCTAGGCACGTGTATGAATACAGCTCACCAACTGACCGACATGTAAGGCATTTTATGCGGAAATTTATGTATCGATTTTTCCACTTTTCAGAAGTAAAGTGTAATTTCTTCGATATTTCGATATCTTATATGTTGACAGATAACATATAAAGCTAATCAGAACATAAAAAATCAGAGAGTAAGTGAAGGTTCAATTTCATCCATTTTTGGCACTAGGGCATACAATTATATGTTGTAGATACCCCGAATATTATTATATAGGGTACATCGAGGAAGTATAGACCCGACAATTCATTATTAGGGAAATATTCTTGCAGGACACTGATATGCAGGACCTCAGAAGTTGTATATGCAAAGTTAAAAGGCATTTGGTTGAACTTTCAAGTAGATGTTACTAATTAAATTCCTTTTTTCATTCCATCAATTTTTTTTTGAATTAAATACATTTTTATTTATTAACTTCAACTAACATCTCTATTTATTATAGGTAGCCAACATCTATTCAATGCTTATTTGTGCAAATCGAACCGTCATATTTTTCTACAGTTATGTTTATCTTGTATTTGCTGAATAAACATCAAATTCATCAAAAAGTAAATAAATCACATACAGAATTCAAATAAATTAAATATTGAAAGAGCGTGAACTTTATTATCGTGTATAAGATATACATCTGTCTACAGCAGCGTGAAAATAAAAACATTGTAGAAAATTGCATTATCTCTATACACCGTACGTACTTATATTAAGATGTTCTTGTTCTCATCAGTATCACCGCACTTTAGGTCATATTAGAACTAGAATAGGTGTTAATCTTCGGAAAATATTTTTTTCGATTTTGGAAGAGTTTTTATCTTCGCGCCATGCTTCTTTTTAATACATATGTGGTGATATGTTAAAAGTTGAGATCCCTTAATTATAACCTATTTGATTTAAATATATTAAATATATTATATGTGTAATTTTTACTTTTTGCAATAAACTAGTGAAAACATAACATAAACCATTTCTTAAGCTAAAAATTTTCCATGAAACAGAAACAAAAATTTATCAAAGCTCACATATGTTCGAACTTCCACTGCAATTGCCATTTTTTCACATCCAATGATATGAATCACCCTTGTGGAAAATTTTACTTTTTATCTTTGTCGGATATGGCAAGGCCGATTTGTATATTTGCACATATACAAACGTGGGTTATTATGTTTTTAACTTTAGCAAAAATTCTGCAACTGTGAATTTGTAATGATTTTGCCAGTCACGTTATCGGTTAGAATATTTGCGGGAAAATAGACACAGGTGTGTGATTCGAAACTCAAGGTCGGAAGCGTACACATCAATATTTATCTTTTTGATGCATATGTTTACGGAAGCGATTAAATAGGCCAAACGATTATAGTCAGATACTGTTTATCATTTGTTGATACATCTAGTCCTTGCTAAAATCGTAAAAAATGTTCCAAACGAAAATAATTTGACGACCTTTTACAAAAATACATTAGGGCGAATTCACCTCTAAGTTATTTTATTTATCAAACGAATTCCAGCGGAAAGTTTTAATACAATGTAAACCTGATATTATAGCGGAGATTTCGAAAATGTTAAACTACAAAAAAGAAACTTTTGATTGAAATAGCTGCAGCTAGCGAGTAGAAAATCGTTCGGCTGTCTGTTATGATTGCAGCTTCTCGACGTCGAACCTTCCTTGTGTTTGTTGGCGTGCGTTTTTTTGCTACACAGAGGCGGGTGCAAATCTTGGCTGCAACAAGATAGTGGTCCGAGTCGATGTTAGGACCTCGGAGCGCACGCACATCTAAAACACTGGAGACGTGTCTTCCGTCTATCACAACATGATCGATCTGGTTGGTAGTTTTTCGATCCGGAGACAGCCAGGTAGCTTGATGAATCTTTTTATGCTGGAATCTAGTACTACAGAAAACCATATTTCGGGCCCCGGCGAAGTCAATCAGCCTCAACCCATTTGGGGATGTTTCGTCGTGGAGGCTGAATTTACCGAACGTAGTGCCAAATATACCTTCTTTGCCCACCCTGGCGTTAAAGTCGCCAAGCACGATTTTGACATCGTGGCGGGGGCAGCTCTCATAAGCGCGCTCCAAGCGCTCATAGAAGGCATCTTTGGTCACATCGTCCTTCTCTTCCGTCGGGGCGTGGGCGCAAATCAGCGATATGTTGAAGAATCTCGCTTTGATGCGGTTTGTGGCTAGACGTTCATTCACCGGAGTCTCTTTCCCTCCACGAATCCAACACCAAACTTGCGCTCCTTTATATGGCCACTGTAGTAAATGTCACAAGGACCTATTCGTCTCTGTCCTTGTCCCGTCCATTGCATTTCTTGGACAGCGGTGATGTCAGCCTTTATTTTCGCGAGGACATTAACCAGCTGGGTAGCGGCACCTTCCCAATTAAGGGTCCGGACATTCCAGGTGCATGCCCTCAAATCGTAGTCCTTATTTCGTTTGCCATGGTCGTCATCAAAAGGGGGGTCTCTCACCCGAGGCTTTTTTTTCTTTTTCATTGGTACTGATTTTTACGTGGCGGGTCCTAAGCCCAGCGCACAACCCTATGTAGGGGATGTTTCGCCTTCTCACATTAGCTCACCTTCGAACGGAAGTTCTTAGGCTACCCAGAGGATACTTGGTCAAAGACTTTTTAGTTTTAAATTTAACTATTACATGGGAAAAGATCAGGGTTTGTATTCCATTTCCCCCATTAGTACACTGTCAAAGAAGATGCCGAAATGATTTGATCTGAGTGGAATTGTTTTACTATATATAGTTTGGGATATACATTGAGAACAAAAAAATATATATATTTCGCTAAGTTCAAACTACTGCCCTTAACTGATATGCCAAATATGAGTGCGATCTGTTAACCAGTTTAAGTAGCTGTTTAAGTCGGTATAGCTCAGTAGTAGGTTGGGATTTTTACAATGGATAAAAATATCGAACGAAAAATGTGTCTTAAGTTTTGTATTTCTCTCAAAGGCGGTACAGAGATGACATGAAGACATGTTTTGTTCTGGACAACCATCGATCTCTTCAACTGATGAAAATATTAAAAAAGTGAGGAATATGGTACTTGAAAATCGTCAGCCAATGTAGAGGGTCGACAAGACAGCTCGACATATCTCTCGAGTCCGTCCCTATGATATAGGTGGATGTTTTGGGTATGAATCGCGTTTTTTCAAAAAGCGTACCGCAACAGTATCGGGATTATAATTGTTGATAAGACATGGCTTTATGAGTTTGAAATGCAAACAAGAAAACAGTCATCGGATTGGAATGGAAAAAACGAGCGAGAATATCCGTCGAAAACGGCCGGAATTGTTGAAGGACAATTCAAGGATTCTACACAATGATAATGTATCATCGTATTGACTTATAATGATTGTGACCGAATTTAAAGCCAAAAACACAATGGCGATCACTTCCGGTATGATTTGTCCATGGTTTTGTGTAAAATCTACAGCATTACATAATTAATATTAGTAACGGTGTTCTAAAATTTGTTAATAATTTGCCTTTGACGGTAATGCTTAATAAGAAATGATAAGTCCTAATAAACTTATTTACGAATTCTTTCAGGCACAAGTATTAAAGCTTATGAAAGCAGCATTTTTGGTAATTTAGCTGTAGCGAATAAGAGTTTGAATATAAAGTTTCATTATTATTTCCCGCCGTTTCGGCAAAGGCCTTTGCTCTATATATAACTGAACATAAATGTCAAAAAAATTTGTTAATTTGACAGCAGGTGTGACAGCTATCCTGCTAGTCAATGTTATACCTCCAGAAATCATGCCGTAGTATACAGGCATATGTCTTTAAAAGTCGCTAACGACTATGACCATTACTCTTAATACTTCTGTCGTATTTTATTATTTTGTAGGATATCTTTCACCTTTTATAAAAGGACTTTTTATTATTGTAAAAATAATAAACGAGAAGAATACTTAAGTGGATTTTTATGTAAATATTTTATTATGTTGGTAGTGGGTATACGCCAATAAGTAAGAAGAAGAAATTCATATATTTTCCAAGTCAGAAAATATAGTTTTAAATTTTTAATTGAACTTTTGCTTAGAAAAATATTTGACCGTTAACAATTAATTACAAAAATATTTGATTTTTTCCATAATCTAACCTCTCGCAAGCGCCATATAGGCCAAACACATTTAAATCTTGAAAAAAATCTTACCCAATTCCCGCATTTCTTGTATGATATCCATGATTGCAACGATTTATATTTAGCACACAAGAGAATTTATTTTATTTTTCTTTTATTTGTGCACTTGAATTCAGCCACTAAAGCAAATATTGCAACGCAATTTCATTTCATGGATATTCACAATTTTTTCGCTTTTATTTTGCTTGCTTAAGGCAATACACCGGTCACATATGATTTAATACCACCTCCACGCGTTGACAGTTCTTCAAAGCAAAAATGCATTTGCGACGTGAAAACACAAAAAAATTTGAAAAAAAACAAAGCTACACCAGATAAAAATAGTTTTAATGAAATTTGCAATTTTGATGACACTGATAGCTATGCGCTGCTTAATAAAGAATGCGCCTGACACCCTGAGTGAATAATATAGTTATGTTTTGGTTATATGGCGGTTATTTTTTAGGGTGTATACACGGATTTCTTCAATAAACGAAAGAAATAATATAAATATTTGAATCAAATTTTTTTTAGAAAATAATCAGAAAATAATTTTCAGTGTTAAACTTCGTACTAACGAATTAGACCGTACACGAAAAATGTTGAACACCAACTGAAAGCGATGTTCCAAAATTCAGGCAGTAAATTGTCGCCATTAACACACGCACTGTATTTTTTCCAATTCCTTATGTTTAAATAACTACATTCCAGTATTTCGACATTCCACTACACGGTGTTTATTCCAATTGCCGGTCTTCTCTAAAAAAGTGCTTATTTTCTTCCAATTTTTTATTCTACAATTTTTGGAAAAAAGAAGAACACGGCAGCGTTTACTAACAAATTTAGATTATAAAAACAACAACAGCAACAGATAAATAGCCGAATAATTGGAGCGCAATAAAAACTATCAGAAGAACGGAAGGCGTAAACAAAATTCAAGCGCATCGATAAAAATCGAAACAAAACATCCAGGTGCAAAGTCATAAAAAGCAAGAAGAACGCAAAAATTTTGAAATTTGGAACGCATTCGAAGGCCTACGGCGGCTTTGCTGCGTGCTTTGCTTAGAAATTCGGCAATAATTTACGAAGATATGCGCATAAATTTCCAAACTAATGAGTAATGCATAAATGTTTAGAGGAAATTCTCCAAAAAACAAAAACAAAAATTGATAAATGTCAGTTTAGCACATCAGTGTAGCATCAAAAATCGCACTTGACTGTTTTCGAATATGCTTCATTCATATAAAAGCTTTTGAATGACAGATTTTTATTTTTGTTGTTTCAATGGCACATTTGTGAATAAGTGTGTTTTCAAAATTTTAAAATTTTTAATTCAACACGAATCACGCTTGACAGTTCAACAAGGATGCGTTCACTTTG
The DNA here is from genome assembly GCF_016617805.1 of Bactrocera tryoni. NCBI lineage: Eukaryota > Metazoa > Arthropoda > Insecta > Diptera > Tephritidae > Bactrocera > Bactrocera tryoni. The sequence goes on along the minus strand of NC_052502.1, from coordinate 57,207,419 downwards.
AAAATACCGAATTTCATGTATTTCAAACACATATGAATACACATATGTATACACCGTTATGCACAATTGAATGTTTCCAACCACTTGTTAACACACTTAAAGTAAATATTATTCCTTTTGTTATTGTAATTTGTTGGCACTTTTTATTGTCAATTTGTTATTTCTCTTGCTTCTTGCTTTTTGATTTTCGCCGAAATACACCGCGTTTATATTATATGCCGTGTGAACTGAGTGAAAACGCGTCCGTTTGCCGCAACATACTTGCTACGAGAGCATTCACCTACGAAGTGTCGAAAACGTGGCGTTTCAGCATTTTCCAACACAAAATTCAATAGTTTTACTAGCAGTGTACTATTTTTCCAAAATCTTTATTGATTTGATTCAGCTGGTTTACAATGCTATTCAAACTGTTTAAAAAACGCCTGCGCTCTTTCGAGAAATTTTTGAAAATTCTGATTTTCTTTCTCTTCAACACTATGAGAAAATATTAGCAGATTAAAAGAGATAAAGTGAAATTAAGAGAATATTTTTCATTGAACTAGATCACCATAGTTCATTCTGATTACGGGTTATATTTTTTAAATAAAGTTAAGAAACAGTTTGACTATTCATTTTGGAATAATTAAATTTTTTAAAGGTTTAAGCATAACATTTTAATTTATTATTCGATTACTTTAATAATTTGTATATAATATGAAATAAATAATTACAGCTGATATAATTTGAATCGGTAATTATATTTTACTTTTCTTTAACTTTTCGTATTGCAATCGTTTTGTATTCTAGGGTCATGAAAGATAGCTCATAAGCCATGTTGACCAACTCCTTCAGCGAATTCGAAAACGGGCTTCACGGCCGAAAACGGGTTTCTTGGAGTGACAATTTTAGCTTGGGGGACAAGACTTGGACTTGGAGACAAAGCTGGGGAATACGATAGTTGATCGATGTATTCATTGCGTTATTGGCTTCAAAATCGGTCCCAATCGTGTCTCGATATTCCCACACAAAAGCCTTAATACGGCCAAAAAGAACTCCTTATTGGCAATGAGGTACTTCATCTTTTTTGAGCGGCTTTGGCGTGTCTTTTTTTAGTTTCGTCTCGCTTTTTTGCCTCCATTACGATGAGTGTTGACTTGTTGACATGCCAAACTCATAAACCCATGCCGCATCGGTAGTTATAATGCTCTCCATGTTTGCGGTAATTCGGTTTTTATTTATTTATTTATAATAATTCATATAACAAAAAGAGTTTTATTATATAAATACATAAACGCAGCACTGGCTACGAGGCCTTCAGCCGTCTAATTATAACTAGGTGAAAAATTCTATTTGCTAAGGGTTAGTAAAGATGTAAGTTGCTTAAATATATTTTAACAAATCGTTGGTTTTTAAGAATCTATATACAATCATCACGTTTTTTTCTGAAGGTTCACTTAGTAGTTTTATGAGATCAATGTTGCCAGAGTTGTGGGCTGTTGGGTGAAGCATCGGACAGAGTGTGAGTTAGTGTTTGATAGAAGCGGTGTCATCGCAAAGGGGGCAAATGGATGGGCTTTTACCCGATAGTAAGTGGGCGTGTGTTATGATAGTGTGTCCAATCCTTAATCGAGTATATGTCTTCATTGCGCTAGTTGGAACTGTTGACGAGTAGATTATACGATTTCTGGCTGGGTTTATGACCGCATGTAGTGATGTTTAAATGTTTTCCATTCGCTTGCGTTTTTTTGATGCCTTTTGTGCTTAATAAAGGTTAAGAATGTCTTGCTTAGATGAGACGTAGTATGTTAAGGCAGGGGTCCTGGCTACATTTTTCGCAGCGAGGTCTGCAAAGTGGTTGCCTGTAATACCAGCATGGCCAGGGATCCATATTACTTGGATTTTCTGAGGGGCACCAATGACCGCGTCCCTGATAACTTCTATTATGGGATTGCGATTGGAAGGAGACGTTATTGCAGACATACACGATTTGCTGTCTGTACAGATGAGGAACTTTCCTTTAGTCTTTTTTGCGTAATTAACTGCATGAAGGGTAGCAGATCCTTCAGCGGTAAATACAGAGCTCGTTGAGAGAAGAAGCCAATTGCAGATAATTTCTCCTGTGGCAGTGACAACTGCTAACGAAGTGGAATCGATGGACTTGGAGCCATCCGTAAACAATAACTTCCAGCCATTATTTGTGTAATTAGATTCTAGTTCAGCAAAGGTTTGTTGAAAGACTTCGTTTGGTGTGTTTTGCTTGGACAAAAACATAAGCTTATTCTGTAGTATTTTATCATTGATCAGACAGGGAGGATGTCGAGTGGTGAATTTGCGTGTTGCGTTACGTAAAATATTATTTTCGCGAAACTTAAGCATCTCGAAATAGCTGATTGTATTCTTGGAATTTTTCTTTTTTTCGTGGCATTCGTGATAGTTGTATTTAGTAATGGGTTGGTGTTCTCAGCCGTTTTCGCAAGAATTTGAAGCGAATCTATAATTTTATTTTGAATAGTTGGTAAACCAGATTCAGCCATTATCGTTTTTATTGGCGAGGTTGGAAAGGCCCGCAGACTTCGCCGTATTGCGCAATGGTAAGGTGCATTTAAAAGGTTGATACTGCTTTTGGAGCAATTGCCACAGATGGGAAGCCCATAATCTATTTTTGAAGTTAGCAAATCTCTGACAACATTGACTAGTGTGTTCGGATGAATAAATGAATGCTTAGACGAGAGATATTTAACAATATTTAATCGTGACATTAACGAGTTTCTGACATATTTACAGTGAGCAATAAAATTATAATTAGAGTCAAAAATTAATCCTAGTATTTTCAGCTGTGTTTTACATTCGATGTTAGTTTGGTTCTGGGTTAGTGAAATACCGTTGTAATTTTGCTTCCTACATACATGAAGGATATGTGTTTTGTCTAAGGAAAGTGAAGCACCAGACTCCAGTGACCAAGTCTCAATTCTGGCGAGTATATTAGTAAATAAGGATTGAGCTAAATTAACGTCAGAGACTTTTGTGTAGATTAGGATATCGTCAGCATAGATCTGGTGCTCAACTCCTTTGTAATTTTTTATCATCCTACTAACATCATCGAAAGCAATGATAAAAAGGAGGGCTGAAAGAGGTGAGCCTTGCGGCGTACCATTAGAAAGCGGGAGTGTTGAAGAAAGAAAACCATTTACGTTGACTTTGAGTTTTCTGTTTGTGAGAAAGTTAGTAATAAAACGTATTATATTCTGGCCTATTTTCCATTTTCTAAGTTGTCGAATAATAATATGGGCTCCAATTTTGTCGAAAGCTCTGTGAAAGTCCAGAGATAGTACGGACACGTGGTTTTTGCTGGACAAAGCGTTAGTAATGAAGTAGTCTAGTTGGATTAAAGCATCTAACGTGCCTTGACCTTTTTTGTAGGCGACTTGATTCGGTGATATGAACTTGTTTCGCTCAGCATACCACATCAAGCAGTTAGCCACGATCTTTTCCAAAATTTTGCCCATACATGGAAAGAGGGAAATCGGCCTATAGTTAGCAAGTTCATCGGAGGATTTGTGTGGTTTAAGTATTAGTATAACAGAGGACGTTTTCCAAAATTGGGGGTAGACACCAGTATTGAAAATTTTGTTATAAAGCTTTACCAATCGGAGCTTGAGACTTTTTGGCATATGTCTGATAATTGGATAAGAAATTTTATCTTGCCCCGGGGACTTACCCTTAACGGTAGATGCAACGAACTCGAATTCAGACAGTGAAATGCTGGTTTCTATTTGTTTAGCAGAAAAAGAAAGAGGGGAGACAGAGTAGGAAGTGTCGGACAGTGTGGTAGTTTTAGAGGTTTGAAACTGTGTGCTGAATGAAATATCTGAGCTTGTTTCAGAATAGTCGGTTTTATCGAGACGAGTCGAGCAAAAACGCGTTTCATATCAAAAAATATCCACCAAAATCATTCGTACTTACTCGAGCGAGATGTCGAGCACTCTTGCCATCTCTCTAAGACTTGCCTGACGATTTTCAAGCACCATATCGTTTCTTTATTTACCATATGCATACGCTAAGTAATTGACTTTTAGTTGTATCGACATAAAACAATAAAGCGAACAACCCTCATAAAAATTCCCTAGGCATTTGTAGGTGTCTTAAAACTCCTAACTCCCTTAACGAAAAATAAATATTATGAAATTAGCTTTGGCTTATAACAAAGTTTATGAATTAAATCACTTTGAATCAAATCGTATTTTCGACTTTTATCTCCTTTTTTTAATGATTATATTTTTCCCGGTTATAATATGCTTAAATTCAAAATCTGAGAATTTCAAAAGCCTTTTCATTGCCGAAAATTTTTTTGTTGGATTCGACTCATCTTGAAACACCCATACAATCAATTGTTGTGTACTTTCGGGCTCATACGCGTTAAACCACGATTAATCGCTTGTTTCGATATTTATCGCTATGATTTTTTTTTAACATTTCTCTCGACCAATCGACAAACTGTGTGGGATCTCACTAATGCCTTTAGTTGTGTCAATCTCACAGTAGATCACATGGCGATATTGCAACATCACGAAATTCGTCTTGGAGTAATCTAGTTATGACCTCGATTGAATTCACCACATCATCCTTCCTTGAAGGATATTCATCGCCAAACATTGAATTAAGCTCATCGATGCACTGTTGCTGAGTTAATCCGCTACGAAAGTTATAAAAAATAATCACGAATTAATTCCATTTTTTTACCTAAATTAATATTTTAAGCTACTGTAAACAACACAAATAGCGCTAGAACCTATTATATCAAAAATTCTAAACTTACGATAAAGTTGTGAGTTGTCAGATTACAACATTAGACAATACATTAGAATATCTTAGACTTTTGCTTTAACAATACAGGTTTAAAGAAAGCAAATCCCAACATCCAATTGGACTGGATGCAATCTATTTAATGCATTTATGCAATGATTTTAAGATATGGAACCCTCATCAGTAAGATTATTACAAAATTCGAAGGAAGTTAGTTTAGGTCAGTTACTTTGCGGATGTGATCCACATGACGGAGGCATCTGAAAACCGACAGTCGGTTCTACGTAGCAACAAAAACGAAGATCTCGAATGTTCCACTAAGATATTTAAGAGTTCTTAGTTAAAAACTAAAAGCTCTCATATATCCATGAAATACTGTGAGCCCATCACAAATCTATTCAGGCGTTTAATTCTCATCACATACAAAGTTATAATCAAAACGAACGAATAGAACACCCTGTATATTTCTTATGCAGTTGAAAGGTTAATGGTTATCACTCATTGAATATTTGTTTTCATACTTTTAAATAATGGAACAACACTACTACACTATGCATGCTGGCGAACAAGATCCACAAGTTCCAAATGGGTAAATACTTTCTCAATTTGTGTATATAAATATTATATTATAAAGCTACCGCAAAAATTTACTCAAGCGTTATGGAATTTTACAGGCACATATTTTCCTTTTGTAAAGTAAAAACAAAAACAATATTAATATACTATAAATAAACGTGCACTTTGCGCTTTCTTAGACAAAAACAACCACTGCAGCATATTTTGTTTAAACAAATCGCCACTACAGCTAAATATAGTAGAATCAAACTTGCAGATGCCGCACGCGCTAGCAGCCAGCATCTCCAGCTATTAGGCCAACAAACTCATTGTACCATGAAGTTGTAAATTTTAAAATAGAATTTATCACTTTCTAATGAGCTCAATGAGTTGGTTGTTCTTTTCGATTTGTTTAGTCTGCACTTCATTTGTTGCAGTTGTTGCACATGCCACCTTAAGTAGTTGTAGCACCAGCCATCAGCAAGTCCTAGTGGCTTAGTGAGCTTTCACTTCAAAGCAGATTATTACCACAAATTCCAAATAGAAATACATATGTATTTGAAGCAGTGTCTGTGGCATGGTATTAAATATGCAGTATTACCGTGCTAAAGTGTTGGGATTAAGATGTTCAAGGGAAATTTATGTAAGCAATTTAAGCTCAGGGCTTTTATTCTATTCGAAAAATGTCATAATCTGTCTATATACATATATTTATGTATGTATGTATAGGATTCTCAACTTCGTATGTGATGCAATTTGTTGTGGAATTGGTTATATGGTTATATATGGATATGTTAGAGAAAGTAAAACTATTGTATTGTGGGTATTAACCCTAAAATAAACCACTAACAGGTTCACCAATACCAATGTGGTTTAGTTTACTGCTTAATTGATCGTCACTGAGATTGCTGAAAAGAGAAACTTACAAAATTTCTTAAATGCTGACGTTCAGACAAAAGTGAAAAACATCGTAGCTAGAAAACCATTCACAAATAAAAAAGTTTCAATTCAATCGGTAAGTTGGTTTGGCAGCTATTTGCTCTAGTGATCCAATATAGGATCTACGATACAGGGGGGACTTATTCGCGTATATACAGTTAGACGAACCGATAAAATTATTGCCGCTGTTCTTGTATAGGTCTAGATAAAAGGGAATGACCAAATAAAGCTCTTACGTTTGCTTAAGTCTTGATAATCATTATTTGAAAAGAGTTTTTAAAGATTTCGAAACACTTTGAGTCTTTACAGAATCTAGTCTACATTTATCTGTAAGTAAGTAAATGCACACTTTCGCACTATAAACTGTATAATAAGATTAGATAGGTTTGTAGACATATTCGATGTTTTCTGTACCTAAAACTAATTAAAATGGTTATAAAGTCCTAAGCTTATATCTAGGTGAGCCGGCTGACTAGACAAACTAATTCAGATATTATATACAGTTAGAATTTTAGACCTTTTATTTTAATTTTTTAATGTATATATACTTAAAAATACATACAGAAAATTTCATATCGTTTCGGTGAATATTTTGGAAGTTACACGCAAATTTGGAAAGGCGTTTCAGAATGCTTAGAAGCACAAGGCCAAACTTTAAACGCATTTTTCTCAAAATGGTGTTCTCAAAGCCTGTGACCAACATTACTCGAAAACGGTTAAACCATTTAGTCTCAAATTTTAACACGAGCTTCTTAAATATATTTTTTAGTAATTACTCGAATGTTTTTTCTCACCGATAAATATATTTTTTTATGGTAGTCTTTTCGTATTTCTAATCAAACTTCCACTTATTGAACCAAATATGTACCATTTTGATCGACCCTTTTTTGCATTTTACCGTTAGAGACATTATTCCATCAGTGTAAAACTTTTCTGGTTTCTCGGCGAAAAACTGTGAAAAGTAATTTTCTCAGTCTTCTCTTTAAGCCAGCTTTACTTCATTAAAGGAGTTTTGCATTGACCGAAACAAACGGTAGTCCGATGGAACAAGGTCAGGGCTATACGGTGGATGCATAATTCCCAGCCAAGCCATCAAAGATGTGTGTGCTCTAGAGTCCTGATGGAAGACAAAGCCCTTTCTGTTTATCAGTTCTGTCCGCTTTTTTCGATTGCTTGATTCAATCTCATCAGTTGTTGACAGTAAAATGATTATACATTTTCGTTCGACGAGGCTGGAGCAGCTCATAGTTGACGAATCCTTTCCAATCCCACCAAACACTCTGCGTAACCTTTTGCGGCATCAATCCTGGCTTTGCGACGCTTGGACCATGCTTTTATCGCGCCTTATGGTCGTATTTGGGCCACTTTTCGTCTCCTGTTGCCATTCGCTTCTGAAATGGTTCGATTTTATTTCGTTTCTGTAAAGAATCGCAGATGTTAATTCGGTCTTTTTTACATATGCAATTCATGTGGTACCCAAACATCTAGCTTTTTTTTTGTAGCCATCCTTTTTTAAATGGTTGAAAATCATTTGATGATAAATGTTAAGTTCCTTAGCAATGTCATGGCTGCTTATGTGACGGTCCAGGTCAATATTTTCCATAATTTCATCGACGACCTTCACGCAATTCATTTCGGAGCTCGATTACATTCTCCATACCATTGATAAACACTGGTCCTTGATCGAGCTTCGTTGCCAGAAGTGAAGTGCATCAATGCACTGTTGCTAGTTAATCCAAGTCTAAAGTTGCAAAAAATATTCGGTCTAAAGTGTTCGCGATTTAATTCCATTTTTTGGCCGTGATGAATATTTTAAGTTACTGTAAACAAAAGTAATAGCGCTCACATGTCAAAACGTTGTGAGTTAAAGTTGCCAAATCCCTAAATGTAAAAGGCACTGATATGACTACTCAAATGGTAACAGAATAATTGCCTGGTTAGTCAAAGAAAGTTTCTCAATCAAAATACTAATATCTTCTATCCGGTAAAATTTGGCAGATGTGCACAAAAATATTTATATTTTTCACTTTAAAAAACACAGAATTTCATTCTTCCATCCGCTTATGTTATTTGTGTCACCTCAGCTAAGCATTTTTTATAACTTTTAAGTTTTCATAATTTTTATATTTCCAAATATTATGGCTTTAATTTTTAAGTATTATTACTGATTAAATAAAAATGTAGGTATGTATAAATAAACAACTGCACTTTGGCCAAATAAATATAATTCTATATATGTATTTTTGGAACTCAGCCAAAGTTTTTGTTCCAAACAATATAAAATTTTAAAATTCTTATTTGCAACGAATGTAAAAATTCATAAGCATCGAAATGACAATACATATAAAGAATTTTTCAAATGCTTTTCAGGCATTAAAGCACGATGAGTGGGCCATAAGTTCATTGAAAAAACCTAAATATAATATCGTAAGAAAACGGTCAGTAAGTCTTCAAACCGTGCATTCTGATTTAGCGTAACAGAATGATCTAAGGGAAAAAGTAGTAAAAGATACTCATTTGCACAAATTCACTCCGAGTGTTACCAGGTGAAGGCGCCACCATTGCTCAAATTAATAATATTTATTTATTTCTAAATATGAACAATTCATTTCCTCTCAAAATACATTACTTTTTGCATTACCAAAAATATTTATAAATATACAAATAAATTGAAATAAATAAATATTTTAAATGTTATTCAACACGGATAAATAAATCTATAACGCCAACTAACAAATGGGCGGCTGTAGGCGGAACACGATCGATCTGAAAGCATGCAAAACAGACAACAGACAACACTAGGGGGACTTGCCATTAAATAAAAAGTTCAACACTTTGTAAATTCATACACTTGAACTGTTCATTTTGTTCTGAGTCCATTAGTTCAAGTTCAAGTTAATTTTCTTGCAAAGAAAAATTAAATATTGATTTACACCTTCCTTTATACGTGTAGGAAAACATTGCATGAAATTTTCTGGAAGAACACGAAAGAGCTTATAATAAATTTAACACACAAACACAACTCGTGTTTTAAAAAAAGAAATAAATATGCTTTCAAACAATTGGCAATTGAGTAATTGGTTGAATCATAACAAATAGTTCGAACACACAGCGTCTAGCCCAAACTATTAAGTAAGGAGCTATAAATTATGAGAGTGGTGAAATGACAAAATTGCTAGTATAAATAAATTAGACTGGCATATTCGAATATATATGTATAATGATTCTACCTCTTTAAGAAAATTGCAAAATTTTCTGGTATTGAATGCAACTGGAACCTGTAACTGTCCTCAATAATTCAAATCTTGGAAATTGTCGAATCGGCCACATGAAAAAAGAAATGCCTGAGTATGAAGAGCTCGACAAGCTAGCCGGCAGGGATAATGCTCTAAAGTTCTACGAAAAGTTGCGGCTACTAACTGAAGGTTTCAAGACTCCAGCCTGCTTGATGGCCGTGAAAGTATAACAACAGTTGATGGTGAACTCGATTCCCCAATCTATGACGATGGAGCAAATGTTGCATTGCCCGACCATGAAGAAGTACGAATAACAATTACCCGTATGAAGAACAAAAGAGCGGCGGGGCCGACGGATTGCCGACCGAGCTATTCAAAGACGGCGGTGGAAAACTGATAGGGAGTAAGCATCAACTTCTTTGTAGAATATGCTCATACGAAAGCATGCCCGATGATTGGAATTATGTGTGCTCCACCCAATCCACAAAAAAAAATGAATACCCCACAATCTGCGCCAACGTTGGAAAATCCTCTTCAACATCGCATATAAGTTTCTTTCGAGTGCACTGTGTGAAAGATTAAAGGCCATCATAACTGATTGGACCTTATCAATGTGGCTTTAGGACTCAAAAATTAACAATTGACCAGATATTTACCATACGCCAATTCCTGGAAAATTCCCGTGAAAAGAGGATCGACGCACACCACCTCTCCGCCGAATTCAAAACTGCTTTTGACAGCACGAAAAGGAGCTGCCTTTATGGCGCGACGTCTGAATTTGGTATAACCGCAAAACTAATATGGCTGTATAAGCTGACGTTGAGCAATGCCAAAAAATAATTCGAGCTGCAATGCATAATTGATAAGGTACAAATTCTATAAGAACGAACAGCGGCTGATATTGGTATCATTGACTTCAACAAAAACGTCGTTAGTTCTGTTTTCTCCAGACTGGATAAGGAAGCGAAGCAAATAAGTCTGGCAGTGAACGAGGGCAAGACGAAATATCTCCTGTCATCAAAACAGTCGTTACTATTGACAGTCATAACTTTGAAGTCGTAGATAGTTTCGTCTATCTTGGAACCAGTATCAACAGAATAACTCTTGCCAACAGGTGTTACTACAGACTGAGTAGGCAATTGAGAAGTAAAGTCCTCTCTCGACGAACAATACCCAAACTCTATAAGTCACTCATCATCTCGTCTTGCTCTATGATGTAGAGGCATGCACGATGACAACATTGGCATAGTTCGGCGAATGGATGAAAACACTCCAGTTCAGAAAGTATTCGACACGGTACACGCCACTGCGTTGAAGGGATCAGGTGGAGAAGGGCCTGGCTATATTTGGAATATCCAATTGGCGCCAAACAGCAAAAACGAAGAACGACTAGCGCGCTGTTGTAAACTCGGCTATAACCGCGTAAGTGATGTCTACGCCAATAAATAAGAAGAAGAACCCTGAACATATTATGTATATAATATTAAGTTTACAAGGAAGTTTGTTACAGCCAGGAGAGAACGATGTATACCCTACAAAATATATACAAGTATAGTATAATCAGCGTAACGAGCTAATTCGATTTAGTTATGTCCGTAATTGTACATCTGTTAAGATATACGTGGACTATATCCTCCATTTTCATATATCAACTGCTAGTTTTGGATTAATAGTTTATAGCTGTAGGGAAAACTTTTTTTTACAAAATGTCTTCACGAAATTTGGCATAAAGTTTTATCCAGAGCAGCGCTATGAATTCCAAACAAAATTTTTCAGATCGGACAACTATATCATGTAGCTGTCATTTAAACTGACCTTTCTTCTTCTTCTTTATTGGCGTAGACACCGCTTACGTGTTTATAGCCGAGTGAAAAACTGTCCTATCACAATCAAAATAAATATCTTCATACACACTTTATGCCTTTATCCACTGTAAGGGGTTTCGTTGCTTTTATTCAGCCGAAAATAATGACTCTACTTGTTATTCGTTATAAGAACGAAGCTAAAATTTAGCGAGTAAAGCAGTGGCGAATCGAAGAGGGCACACATTTTTATGAAGACAAAGTTCTAAGAATATTTTAATCAAAGTCAAAATAATAATCAAGAACAGTCTAGAAGTCCTAAAGATATACTTTTCAAACCCTCAGATGCTCTTTTCATTATTTCTTTAATATTAATATTCAGTTTCATGCAATTTTGCTTCACATGTGTACATATGTATTTTATGCTGATATACATAAGTAATATATATACATTATCACACATATGATTACATATGAAAATGTTGAAATCGTCCTCAAGCTCATAGTGATTAATTGTTATTAAAATAATAATCTTCTGAACTGCAAATTCACTGCAGCTGGCGTATTTAATTTTAATTATTTATGGCCACAAGGTGTAAATGTTTTTGGATAAGCATACAGTGTATGGTGTAAAAAAGATAATGTGTTGCAAAAAGGAATTTAATAATAGCACAATAAATGCGCGCATTTGTCATAACGGAATTATTTGTAGGCCTCTGCTGGGTAGAAAGTGAAAATAATTAATAATTTAATTACATTCTGAATGAATTGTATGGCTGTAGAGGGCATGTATGGAGTTATGCTATAGCTTTAGCAGTGAACCTAATCGTTTTGCATAGCTTACTTAATCTGAAATCCTATTAGGATATTTAACATTGGCACTGAGTTTCCTCTTAAAATATAATTTCATTATGCGCTCTGCACTCTTGTAAATAAAGTCGGTGTTAAGCTGCACGAGTTAAATACCTTACAGGAGAGTATGTGCATATTTTACCAAAGTATTAGTAACCTCTCTCTATTCTGTCACTACCCATTATCCCATTTGTTTCATCGTTTTGTCACTCTCAATATTTGGCGAATCGAACAGTTGTAACATATTTTCATCAGTCGAATGCGGGAGTGCTGACAAACAAGTATTTGGTATTTTTGGTGAAAATTTGAAATTTAAGCTTTGATAGTCTTGTTGAGATGCAACCACACTCATATTTTCCCTGCTCGTTTCATGGAATACTCGCATAAATATTTACTAAATAAGTACGTTCGCAATTCCAAGCATTGCATCATCACAAAATTGTATGCAACATTTTTTAAGTGCGAGAAGGCGCATTTGGGTTCATTGCTATATGACACTAGGGTGCGCGTTATTATCCAAGATGATTATTTTTTTTTGTTCTAAAAAAATTATCTAACCTAAACAAGGTCTTCATTTAGGTCTGTTCATTGTTCCGAATCATTCCCAGCACATACAGTCGCTTTGAAAGGTCTATGCGGATGACTTAAAATGCTAAAGCGTTCACTTCTTGCATTTAGAAAGCAACGTTTCCAACTCACCGTCTGTGAAAGTGTTTGGCGGTTTTCCTTCATGCGGACGGTCGCTAATATCGAAATCATTGCTTTTGAAGCGACAAAATCTATCACAGTATGCTTACGGACAGTTTACGGACTACCCGATGTGCTTCAGCCAAAGATTTTTTAGACTGAGAAAATCATGGCTTCCCTCAAATTAATCGAAAACTCATCTTCAGCGATGAGGCTCATTTCTGCATGAATGGCTTCGTCAATAAGCAAAATATGTGTAATTGGCCTAGGCGTTCTCCAAGAGTCCTCATTGCATTCCGAAAAAATGATGGTTTGGTACGGTTTATGTGCCGACGGTGTCATTGGGCCGTACTTCATCCGTTATGATCAAGACCGGCACGTTACTGTGAATAGGAGTCGCTACCGCTCAATGACAACCGAATATTTTTGGCCCGAATTGGATGATATGGACTTGAACAATATGTGGTTCTAACAGGACGGCGACACAAGCCACACAGGGAATGTCACAATCGATTTATTGAAGACCAAGTTTGGTGAACGTGTTATATCGCGAAATGGCCCAGTCAATTGGCCACCCTAGTCATGCGATTTGACGCCGTTAGACTATTTTCTGTGGGACTACGTCAAGTATGTGGTATATACCAACAAGCCAGCGACGATTGATGACCTTCATACGAATATCGAAAGTGAAATTGTAGCAGTATTGACCGACTTATGCTTGAAAACCGTCGAAATTGGGTTCGGGCTCCATACATAATGGCATAAAATGTACTTTCACAAAAATAAATAATTTCATTGATATTTTTGTTTTATTTAAACTTTTGCAGCGCTCTTATTGAAAAACCTGTTATCTACATCGAAAAGAAATATCAGTTTGGCAAGGTTTAAATTGAAAATATAACTTGTTTATGTTGGACAATATATTTAGATAAAAAACTGAAACTGAAGTGAACTGAACTTAGGGGGGCGTTTTCTAAAACATAAATGAACTTGTTAAATAAAGTACACCCTAATGTGTCATACACAAGTGGTGTTCTCTGCTCATTTTATATAATCCTTGTACAAAAAAAAAAAGAAATTATATTTCTGCCATATGTTTACTTCTGTGGCTTATGAATGAAAAATTGAAAATATTCATATTTTGTGCATAAACATTTTTACTCCACCAAATTGAACGAATGATGTGAGAAATATGCATGTGTATGTACACAAAACACATTTTATGTAATCATTTTTTCGCGCTTATCAGCGAGATAATCCATTTTTTATTAAAAGCAAGTATGATATATTTGAATTTTTGATTCAATTATTTATAAATTTAATTCACTTAAATACAATACATATACATATGTATCAATACATAAAGTGGCGAGCAAATGTGGATTTATGTTTGTCACTTTTGCACTCATTTATCTATAAAAACTTTAATATTTATTCAAATGTTCTCAAACTTTGGAATTTTAGTCTTCATTCTATTGTTGTTAGATCAGCTTATTTAAAAATAACAACAATAGTAGCAACAAGAAAAATTCTAACAAAAGCTTAGCTTAACTGCATTTATCCAGTTATGCTCGTGTTTTTTATTTTTCAATTGCAGTTTAAAGTGAAGCTGTAATTTGTTTTTGTTTTTTATGTCTCTTTTGTTCATTAAGGTCAAGGATCTCTCTGAAGGTGATTTAATTAGTTAAAAGGTAATTTTTGTGCTTATGATCGCGTTTTTACATCGAATAGATCGACGCTAGTGAAAATGAAGAAAATATCATCAGATATAGAAAACCGTATAGTCGTTTTGACTGGAAGTGGTAATTCATCACGAGCCATTGCTAAAGAATTGAACATTTGCCACCGTACAGTCCTTTTAGCGCAAAAAAGACGAAATATCAAGCCTGCGCTGAACGCTGGTGGCCCTAAAAAATTGCTGACAGAGGGCGACGCACGTGCTACGGAGCGGCTTATGCGACAGAAAGAATTTAATACGCCTAAGGAAGCTGCTTTTGAAATCAACAAGGCCGTAAGTGAGTGGACAGCTCGCAGAGCACTTCGGCGAATCGGGCTTAATGCATCAATAAAACAAAAAAAAACTGGTTTGTCTGATAAAATTATAAAGGCTCGTCTGAAGTTCTGTAAGGAATGAAAAAACTGGAGCGTTGAAGACTGGAAACGCGTTATATGGTCAGATGAGACCAAAATCAATCGTCTTTAGTCAGACGGAAAAGAGTACTACTGGCGCCGTGAAAATGAAACTCTTCAGAAGCACCAAGTGAAACAGACCGTGAAACATGGCGGAGGTAGCATAATGGTTTGGGGCTGTTTCACTTGGTGGCGTATTGGCTCTTTGGTGAAAATAGAAGGAATAATGAAGAAGGAAGACTATCTTGGTATTCTTCAAGGTAACCTTTCGGATTTCATTGATTTGAGCGCATACCCAGAAGAGGAGGTTATTTTTCAGCAGGACGGGCACCCGAAACACACCGCCAAGATATTTAAAAATTGGTGATCTGAGCAAAAGTTCAAAGTGTTATCATGGCCAGCACAAAGCCCCGACCTTAACCCAATCAAAAATTTATGGGCAATTTTAAAAAGGCGCTTGGCAGTACATGAAAGAGCTCCAACAAACATGATGGAGCTTTGGGAACGTTTGCAGTCAGAATGGAGAAATATTCTTAAGGACACTATTGAAAAACTGGTAGAAAGTATGCCAAAGCGAATCAAAAGTGTAATTCGCAACAAAGGATTATGGACAAAATACTAAAATTTTGTTGTAAAGAAATACAATTAATCACAAGCATAACAGTATAAAGGTTAAAATAAGTTTTTATTATTGAATTGGATTTTTGTTTTTGTTTTTGTTCATGAAAAATTTTTAATTTTTTAAAAAATAAATGAAGAGTAAACCCTGAAAATTTGAAAGCATTTCATTGAAAATTAACGATTTTATTAAAAAAAGAGTGCAAAAGTGACAAACATGTATCCGCATCTGCTCGCCAGTATACATATGTATGGTATATTAGTATGCTACAATTCTGTAGAAAATTTTCGGAGAGGTGTAGGAAACGAGCGGTTTTTGCGTGGCGGGTCGTAAAACCAGCACACAACCCTGGGGACAGATGGTTCGTCTTCTCACTTTAAACTGATATTTTTTGGCTACCCAGAGGATACTTGTTCTAAGATCGGAAGGCGTGAGCTACTTGAGCCATATGTAAAAGATCTTTTCTGGCCACTCCCAAATGAATGGCGCTCAGAGAACAGAGAACTTTCCTCATTTGCGTGAACTTCTACACATGGCCCCATCCTGTAAAGATTTTGATACACACATGTTCTACCTCATTCATCCTTTTAGTAATCTAACAATAATTCTATATTAATTATAAATCACTAAGTGACTGTAGGTGGAAGAACTTATCTTCGTTTTCCGAAAAATTCAAAGTGAATAAAAGTTGACGATCTTGTAATGATATAAGGGTTTCAGTGCTTAAAACAATTCCATTAGCGAACTAAACAATGTTTTGGTCTCTAAGGAGCCTATTAGGATCAGATCTCTCCAGAAATTCAAATATCAGAGTCTGCGTTTTGTGTTTAAGGTACATGCATTAGAGGCATCTGATAGGCCAAGGTATTTGTGCGGAGCGCAGATCGAGGATTGGGTGCATGTACTCGGACATTACGGATCTGAGTAGTATGCGGATTAGCTGGACCGATGGACGTTTAGAAGTTAGTGGTGTGATCTACACTAGTCGGAATGCCGAAGACTAACTAGTTACCTAAGTATTAGTGTTAGTTTCTTGTGTGAATGGTGTAGGCGTGTATAATAAGGGTATGGGGTACAACCCCTTGTCACCGGTTCAAAGCAATATGGAAGCTTAATTCTGGTACCACGAGGAGCTGGAGCCCTTGGAGTTCGCTCCATCCAGCTCATGTAGACAACATATTGATTTGATTCACTGTGCTCTCCCCTCGGAAAAGCCATCACTAGACTCTTATAAATGACGCTTTTCTCAAAGCCTTATATTCATATGTATGTACATAGAAGCATAATATTGGGAAGTCGAAAAGTATTTTCGTATTTTATCAATAGATGTCGTTGCAGTCGTATATTTCAAAAGCTACCAATTACATGTGAGATTTCAGGCTTCATTTAACCAAAAAAAAAAATTCGCTATATTTTGAAATTTTTGAACAAAAAAGGAAAAACCCCATGCAAGCCACCAATGAAATTTATTTAGTTTACGGAGACGACGCTGTATGTATCAGTTCGTGTAGCACAACAATGGTTGGCGTTTCCGTTCTAGAAATTTCGATGTGAAAGATGCACCTCGCTCTGGTTGACCTATCGTTCATAAAGTCGATGAAATTATGGAAAAGATTGACCAGGACACACATAAGCAGCGATGACATCGCTAAGGAACTTAACATTCATCATCAAACAATTTTGAACCATTTAAAAAGGTTGGCTACAAAAAGAAGTTCGATGTTTGTGTACCACATGAATTTGTGAAAAATTTAATGGACCCAATTATTAACAGAGATTCTTTGCTGAAACAAGATGAAATCGAACTATTTCTGAAACGAATGGTAACAGGAGACGAAAAGTGGATCAAATACGCCCATGATGTGCGAAAAAAATTATGGTGAAACTCAACAAATGGTTGCAAAGCCAACAAAAGCCTCAAAAGGTTATGCTGAATGTTTGGTAGAACTGGAAAGAAATCATCATAAGCTACTCTAGCTTGGTCGAACGACTGTCGAAACCTGATGAGATTGAAGCAAGCCAGAATTGATCAACAAAAAGGTCTTCGTCTTCTATCAGGCCAATGCTAGACCACACACATCTTTGATGACTCGGCAAAAACTGGGAGAGCTTGGCTGGGAAGTTTTGATGCATCCACCTTATAGCTCAGACCTTGTAACATCCGACTACCGTTTGTTTCAGTCAATGCAGAACTCTCTTAATAAAGTAAAGTTTTCTTCAAGAGAAGCCTGTGAAAATTACTTGTCGCAGTTTTTCGCCGAGAAACCAAAAAAGTCTTATACTGATGGAATAATGTCTCTAGCTGAAAAATGGCAAAAAGTGCTCGACCAAAATGGCACATATTTAATTCATTACTGTTCATTTTAAATATAAAAATAAATCAAAATAAGTTGAAATTTGATAAGAAATACGAAAAGACTTTTTCGGCTACCCTATATTATTGAAAAGGTAAGTGACGTCGTTGTCAAAAGATGTGCTTAAGTCATATGTATGCATCAGTTTGATACATTTAAAGAGTTAAAATCTGACAGTTGGACTTGCGAAAACTTGCGCGAAAAAGAATTTTAAAAACTTCCATTCAAGTTATAAATGCGCAAGGAAACATAAAAGCGAGCTGTAAAAGAAATCAGATGAAGCTATATAAATCAGAAATATATATTGTCAACCAAAATACAAAATAACGAAACGTCACTATTCAAAAGTTTACAAGAGAAATAATACAAACTACTTACATTGACACAAAAAATTAATTTTGGTTATAATTTGGTTAAACCTATGTAATATTTTGTATACTATATATATATTTATATATATACATATATATATATATATATGTAATAGTATACCACTTTTCTGTAAATTCCACAAGGCTTTATCAACTCAAGTGTTGTATCCACATTTCTGTTGAAAGAAATGCTTCAACGATTTTGAGTTGAATGATATTTTCTGAATTACTTAAGCCCATAATTTTCCAAACAAGTTTTAGTAACCACTTGAACTATCAATAGATATAAATTATATAGCAAACACATATTTATGACCACTTACGTACTAAAACATGCTAGATTGCACACACGCTGTTGAAATCGAAGAAAAATTTTACTCGCTTCAAAATTTTCATTGATCAGATTATAAATACTCAGACAAACAAAGCTGAACCTTCAGAAAACAAACACCAGAGGACATAAATATTAACGGCACTTAATTAACTGATTCGAAATTTATGCAATAACAACAAATCACATATACAAACGATTAAACGCGCTTAAGTGCGGCATACGCATTTTTGTGCAAGTGTGTGTGTGAGTAGATTTGAATGCTCATAAATATGCACGAACTCAGGAATAACTTGCACCCAAATGAATCACAATTGATTTACAACAAAATCAGAGGCATTGCAACATTGTGTTAACAAGGCAGCCAAGAGGCGATAGCAATTAGCATATAATTAAAAAATAACGGCATGTTCAATTTGTACATACTGTGGTTTTGATGCGTGTTGAGAATTAACGGTAAATACAACTTTATTTTTTTTATAAATATTTTATTTTTTTATTTTTTTTTGTATTTTTTTGTATTTTTTTTTTATTTTTGTAAAAATATTTTTTGTAGGAATTTTTTTCTTTCAATTTATGCGACAACACTTTTCGTTTTAAATTTTTTTTCGATTAATTTTTTTTTTTAATTTCACACACTAAATTTTTCACATTCATACTTAAATATTCAGTAGTAATGATTTTCGCATATTTTTTTTTTATTTAGCACTCACATACTAAATACGTATTTATTTGCATGTGCTGTGTTGGAATTTGAAAATTTTATACAATTTTTTCAAATTTCCGCAATTTTGCACGCACACCCGCTGTTCACCGCTCACGTTGACGATTTATCCGTTCCGATTAAACTGAAATTTGGAGAGCAGCAAATGTCGCCACAAAGACCGCGGCCACCGGCCACCGCAGCACACACGACCACAACACAGCGCCAACAAAAACAAAACAAACACAATAATAATAACAAAATATCTGCAGAAATGCGGAAAATTGAAGTGCCAGTGAACGAACGCAAATGAAAGCGAAAGCCTTGGATCGACAAAAAAAACACAACAACAACTACGCGAATGCTTGTAAATTTTTAATTGCTGCGCCGCACTCATACGCTGTGTCGCACCGTCAGCGCGCGTTGTCAAAATATTTTTGCGACATAAAATGTACGTATGTGTGTGTGTGACAACTTGTACGGTTATCTAAGCTCGAAATTCATATTTTTCGAAATTGCCATTCCACACGCGCTAATGTTAGTGACTCATTTTATTTATTTATTTTTTTACGCGAAAAAAACTTTGTTTTTGAAATTTTTTACATTTTTTTTGTTAATTTTTTTCTCCCTTCTTTATTTTTTTTTTTTCAAAAATTTGTTTTCAAAATTTTCTCGAAAATTGTTTCCCAAAAATTTGTTTTCTCAAAAAAAATATTTTTTCCTTTCCGCGTCGCTTCGTTCTCTGTTTTTCTTAGCTAAACGTCGCGCCGTTTATTCCGTTTGCGGCTGCGGTTGGGCAATTGCACGTTGTGACTGCCGAGACCGGCCCCAAGGAAAACATATGCACGTACCGCATAGGCACCGGTGCTTCATGCATCGCTGGCCGTCATCTTCAAACACACTTATTTACTTAGAGTACGCCAGTCGGTTTTGCCAGTGGTGAGGCCACTCAATGCAAGCAAAACAAACATTCGCCTGCAACGCGCCGCGCCGCGCAGATACACTCAATTTAGCAGCTGGAGCGGTGCTCCCTTTGCGGTCGTGAGTGTCTGCTGAGCAACTGAGTTGATCGGTGTACATTGAAGGAGAAGAATTTTTTATAGAAATTGAAATTCGTCGCACTCATTTCGGTTTTGAAATGAGCATTTGTACAGATTGCATTGCATAATATATTTGTGAGTGTGATGAGAACAATTTCCAATTGAGTGCAATATTTATATTCAAAAGAGTATATAAGACGTTTGGAGCATTATTGTTGAGTCTACATTTGATTGCAAATGGATATAAATTTGTTTAAGTGTATTTTGGGCACATAAACAACTCAAATATTTGGAATGACTGTTGACAGCTCCCACTGTGTTTATGTTTTCTGATATTTGGCGGTATTAAAAATGAAAGAGATGCACGAAATAGACATGGAGACAAAAATCAGTATACCTATGTACGGTATTATGTAATCTTTCTCGCTATCCAGTTAGGCCAATTACTTCAAATTAAAATATTGAAATCATTGACATACGACTTCTATATTTAAGGTGATCTAAACCTTGCCAACATTAGCGTCACCAAAACGTATCATTTTTTACCATACATTGGGGTGGTCCATTTCGAGGTTCCCTAATTTTTTAAAGAAATAACACAGAAATTTCTATTTCATTCTTCTTCTTTACTGACGTAGACATCGCTTACGCGATCTCCTCTTCATCTGCTTCCCCCGTCGGGTACTGCGTCGAATACGCTCAGACCTGCGTGTTGACATACATTCGGACGACATGACCTAGCCAGCGTAGCCGCTGGTTTTTAATTCGCTGAACTATGTCGATGTCGTCGTACATCTCGTACAGCTCATCGTTCCATCGAATGCGATATTTGCCGTGGCCAATGCGCAAAGGACCATAAATCTTTCGCAGAATTTTTCTCTCGAAAACTCGACATCAGTTGTTGTCATCGTCCAAGCCTCTGCACCATATAGAAGGACGGGAATTATGAGTGACTTATAGAGTTTGGTTTCTGATCGTCGGGAGAGGACTTTACTTCTCAATTGCCTACTCAGTCCAAAGTAGCACCTGTTGGCAAGAGCAATCCTGCGTTGGATTTCCAGGCTGACATTGTTGGTGGTGTTTACGCTGGTTCCAAGATAGACGAAATTATCTACGACTTCAAGGTTATGACTGTCAACAGTGACGTGAGAGCCAAGTCGCGAGTGCGACGACTGTTTGTTTGATGATGGAAATATTTCGTCTTGCCCTCGTTCACTACCAGACCCATTTGCATTGCTCCCTTGTCCCGTCTGGAGAAAGCAGAACTAACGGCGCGGGTGTTGAGGCCGATGATATCAATATCATCGGAATACGCCAGCAACTGTACACTCTTATAAAAGATTGTACCTGCTCGATTAAGTTCTGCAGTTCGAGTTATTTTGTCCAGCAGCAGATTGAAGAAGTCCCACGGATTGTGGGGTCTCCCTTTTTGTGGATTAGGCAGAGCACACTTAAATTGCAATCGTTGGGCATGCTTTCGTACGACCATATTTTACAAAGAAGATGATGCGTGCTCTTTATCAGTTTTTCGCCGCCGTATTTTAATAGTTCAGTCGCCAAACCGTCGGCCCAGCCGCTTTATTATCCTTCGGACGGGTAATTCTTATTCTAACTACTTAATGGTCGGGCAATGGAACGTCTGCTCCATCGAGCCAGAAATGGACCTCATCGCTGAATAAAATTTGGTTCGAGAACGTCGGATCTTTTTGGAATGAAAATGTGGCAAGTCGTTCCATACCTCAGTCCAAGTTGCTGCGAATGGCGTCGAATTGACTTTCCACATTGTATTGTCTTCGTGTACACTAGGGTGGGTCGATTCCGGACTTTTTTCGATTTGGGATTTCTAATAGTGCGGAAATGTTGCCTTAGTACTTCCTGATTCCAATGCAACTTTTTGTTTTGAGATCGGATCGGATGGTTGAAGATACCCCAACTCCGGCCTTGAAATTTCGGAAAATCGCCTAAAATCGTGAAATTGTCTACCTAGCGCCTGAAATACGCATCTCATGGCAAAATGTATAAAACAAAAGTTTTAGTCTGAATCTGTGTCAAATTTATTGATAAAATCAGATTTTGTACTAAACTATAGCACTTGTTGCCTAGATTTCAGTGTAGAGCGTATAAAACGATCACGAGATTGGGGGCCAATAACTTTAGAAGATGCTTCTGTCACCAGTTTGACTTTTCTCTCGACTGCCACGGTGTGAGAGGGGAATTCGCTAAATTTCCATACCTCTGCAGTGTCTCCCGACAGCCCTTTTATGAGTTCTTCGTTAGACACTGAACAAAGAACTGGTGGAACAGTCAAGGTAATAGTCTTCCAGTTAATCATATCGTAATAATTATTAGCTTTGAAATTCAGCTTCGGCACTTTATTACATCTAACCCTTCCATTTACAGTGTCAGACTCTGCTTCTCTGGCTGCCAGAAGACGGTCAAGGGCCAACTTTCTGACTTCTATCCGTTCGTCAGTCTTCATACTAAGGAGAATGTTTTCTGGAAGAGCAAAGAAAGCATTCTGTTGAATGGATGAATCGACAACCTTGCTCAGTTTAGCAGGTAAGTATCTCGACCTTTAAATTGCAGCATAGAGATAGTGCGAGCCATCTTTGATTGAACTGTTGAATCTTATTGAGAACCACAAAGGTGAGTAAACTGTAAGTATGTACTTGACCAAAATCTTTATTACCTTTGTTGGTTTGTCAGTAGAAATGTATAATCTCAGAATTCTATTTGCACAGGTGAGCCAGCGAGATTTGCACATGTTACCCGGATGCATCGACGCTAAATCTGAGGAACATTGACCGAAAATAACAGCTTCTGATATGCTAAGTTGGGTCAGATTAATAACCTCAGAAGGTAATTGGCAGGATGGAAAACTTTCAAATTTGACAACAGGCAACTTCTCACAATCAGGGAACAGTTTACCTATGTCGCCAGTGAATGTATTTGGACGAAATGGAAGTTCGTTGAAATGTAGAAGACAAACAACCCACTGTAATAGCCTACCTATTCTTTCTTCTAGTTTCCGAATGATTCCACCTTACCAACCTGTGTTCGTGTTGGTGCCATCAGCACCGACAACTTCTAGATGTTCTACATCAACTGAATTGTCTTGTAAATGTTGCCATATATCTTGCGTCTCATCCTCAGCTGACCCGGAAGGAGAGGTGACGTGGCCAAAGTAATGACAACCAGGTTCCGCTATAAGAGAAATATGTTCCTCTTTGACAGTGTCGCGGTAGTGCTTTTCATCTTCGCTGTCTTGTGTAAGTGTATTGTCTTTGCGGCCGTCAAAATACAGCACATATACAGAGTCAATACTTTCGGTGTTTTGGAGCTTAACTCCAAGACTTTTTTTTGCCCGACTAATCTTGCATTTGTCAGTGACAAAGCTAGCCTGAACCTCTGTTATCAAACCTGCTTTTTTGGCATCCAGAAAAGCAGATGAAACAATCAAGGCCGCTGCTCTATCACTTACTCCAAATCTTTGGGCAGCTAAAGCAGTGTGTTCTAATACTAGTGTGTTTTGTTTGGTTTTAGAGGATGGAAGAGAAAATTCATCACCGGCATCGTTTTTGGAAGAATCCATGTGCGACGCACCTACATTGTTGTCGTCTGTATGAGAGTCTGGCTGATCTGAATGGTCACGTGTTCTAGCTGATACTTTTCTGGTAAGTGTTGATGTTGAATGACGTTTTGAAAGCTTTTCTTTACGTTCATTTTTCTTTGTAATCTTTTTTGTTTCAGGTAGATCAACACTTCCAATGCGACCAATTCTTCTGGATCTCTGGTCCAAGAGGAATGGTTGTTCATTGATAGGAACTTTCCTTTCCTTTGGACAAGTGCAAGAAGAAAAATAAATGCATTTACAATCCGATTAGTAGGTCGGACTACTGCCACTCCCACAAAACGCCATTAACCGAAAACTTACAAAGTGCTATAATTTAGCACTAAAAACTATAAGACTCTAATTTGGCAAAGGAGATCGCAGGAGCAAATGGCACCTGTGAGGAAAAAATGTTGAAAAAGTGGGATTGTCCTCGCCCTCTAATAAGTTAAATGTTCCTGTTTCCTAAAAATTCGACCAAGCAAGTTATTTGAAGAACGAGTTTTAAGAAGAAGAAGAAATTTTATCGAGTTGAAAGATATAATTCCAGATGATGTCAGGAATGAACTATTCTAATTGAGTTTATCCAATGAAGTACATAAGTAAGTAATTAAATATATAAATATAAAATATAGAAAACACTTTCTATTGTGAATAAAAAATGATAGTTAGAGCTTTTAAATGTGCGTTTATTAGTTCGTTTTAGAGTTTTAGGGGTTAGGTGGGAGAACCCTTTTTGTGAGACACCCAGGGAGATGAAGTATCAGCGGCTGAATTTTCAACATTTTTATATCAAAATTTAAGGAGACATTGCTCAAATATGTATCTTTGATATGCTATATTATATTTTGGAAATCAGCGATTGTTTATATTAAATAAAATGTAAAAATGCCTATTTTTTGTAAAAAAAAATACCCATCTAATGCATTTTTAAACTTTAAATTAATTTAATATTTGCTCTCTGACTCTTCATGGGGAATGAATGAATCAAGGATGAAGGGATGCTGAAAAATTTATATTTTTTATGAATACAAGTATATATGTATGTCGAAAGGACAAATGCAATAAATGGCTAAGGCTAAATATTATGCCACAGAATATTAAATGATTTATTATGGCGATAGCCACGTAATTAAATAGTACACAAATTCAAAACATCAGCGCAAAAAATTAAATGAAACCTATCGTAAAAACTAGTTGAAATAAAATTATTATATAAATCATTTCAATAGAACTAAATGAAAAGCATTAAAAAATAGTTAAAATCACTTAACACTGATAAAGTTATAAAAAAGTAAGAGCTCATGCCTTTGCGCGATCGCTTAGGGAGAGTATTTTAGTTGTTTGATGCGCTATTTATCACTTAATTAAACTTTTTTATTGCGATGCATAGCAAAAACGCTTGCGGAAATTGATTAAATCAATTTTTAATAGTGAAATGTAATTAAAATTTTATATTATAATAAATCGTATGGTGATTAATTAGTATTCAAATTCCAAGCAGTTAATTATAGTCTATCTATGTAGTTGAGAACACATAAATATTGATGTGTATTATGAATAATTCCTCAAAAAGGCTATACATTTTATTAAAAATATAGTATAGCCATATAAATGAAGTGAGTTAATTAGCTCGTTAATCCTACGGCATTTATAGGGTGCATGGTTGTCACGACTGTGCGGCATGAGGATGATTTTATACGCATACTAGATCAGCCTTTTAGTACATTTTGAATAAAGTCGACCTTATTTCGTCTCATTAAGTTCTACTACACCTCTAGAATATTGTACTAAACTTCCAAGTTGATCCGAGTAGTGCTAGTAGCTAGGCTAAGTCTTTAAACGCGTTTTTCTCGAAACTGTCTTTTTGAAGTTGGGTTGGGAAGATTTCTAGAGAACTACTCAACCGATCTTCATAAAATTTTACGCAGACTTAGACAAAGGATTTTTTTTCGATTGCAACTATTTGAAAAAAAATGTGGCGAAGTTTTCACCCAAAGTTTAATTTTTTTGTAAAAATGTCCGCCAAAAATGCAATTTTCATTTTTTGCCTTCGTCCAAGTTCTAAGTTTATGGTTTAGGTTCTAGGTTTTAACAAAAACACGTATTTTTTTACTTTTAGATGATCCTGTAAGAAGTTATCCTGCCAACGCGGACGCATCTTTTTTTCCGATGGGCCCCCGAAAATGGCGTCGCCGTGGCCGAGTTTAAAATATTTTTTTTTTTTTTTTTTTAATTTTAGAATATCTTTGTTCATAGAAGTTGTTTGTAACAACAAAAAATTGTAATGAAATATTTCATTTTTATATGAGAAAAAGGCTGTTTTTTTACCGAGAAAACCCATGTAACCCCTAAAGGCCATGTAGCTCTTTGCGTCAATGAAAGTAAAATTGATTGTCCCCTAGCATTTGTGTCTGAGCTTCTACAGATGGCGCATCTTGGTGTCTATTTCATTTCTATTTGGGACTCAATAACCTTCTCCCTCGCCACTTCTGGATGCTGTGTGGGACATACCGCCTTAGTGTCGGTTGGAAAAATCCTAAAACCCTGATCACCGTACAGTCGTGAGTCGGGAGAGAAGACCGCAAGACTCTAGCTGCATTTCCTCTATATCTTTAGCAATGCAGGGTTTTCTGGAAAAGACAGCGCCTACTTTGCATCTCGCAAATTACTCTCAAAATTATAAGCTGTAATTTGCTTTAAAATTAGTTTAAATTTTAGTTTAGTGTCACTTATATGTGGTAACTCTCATCGTGCACTGAATTTTACGAGCTCGGCACTAACTGTTTTATACCTGTGTATATATCAGTCAATAGGTCGGATATCCTAGAATATTTTCCCAAAAATAATATTAATTATTTGACCAAAATATATGTATTTAAATTAGTCCATTAATTTGAAATGGAAGAAAAATACGGGATTAAAAATTGTAATTTAAACAATTTTATGAAGTGTCTGCTCTTTAATTTTTTTTTTTATTTTTATCAATTTCCTTAGAAGTGCTAAACACGAGCTGTTTAAACAAGAAAAATTAATCAATAAAGCATATCGTAAAAATGCCACAGATTGGGCATAAAGTTTGATGTGTTGATTTACAATTTTGGGAATTAAATTCGTCGATGTTCAAACACATATACATACTACATATATAGTTGTTTGAGAAAAAAACGATATTAAAGTAAAATATATTATACACAGCAATAAGAAGAGGCAGATGAAATATAGTATGTTGATTAGGCGAAGTCAGTCAGTTCGTCCGTTTAGCCCTCTTTGCATGCAATAAGTTGTATGGAGATATATTAATCGAACTTAGTATTATGTTAAGGTTCGTAAATGGCCACTTCAGGTAATCTTATTAGACGAAATCGACGAAATATTTGTATTCAAATTCACTTAAAGTGCCATAAACTAGTTTGTGATTAAGGTGCGAACCTCAAATTTGCTATAGAGTCAACTACCTTAAAAATATTTATGTCTACAGCTCTGATTTCTTTTTAATATTTTCTCAAATTATTCAAGATATCAGTGCAATACATAATCAAGACACACCTTTGTTTCGGAACTTTTTATAATGCCCTTTTTTTGACAGATCACGCGGGAGTCGTAAATCTGAAGTTTCTGTGTTTTTTCTTAAAAAAAATATAGGGAACCTCGTAGTGGATCACCCTTTATAACAAAATAGATAAATAAACTAATTATTAGCTCTAGGCGTTGGTAATAATCATAAATGTTGTAGCGAAAATTGTTTGCACATTTTTAATTGCAATCATTAGGGGAATCATTAGGGGAACTTTGAATATAAACATTTTCATGCGGAGAATCAACTCATTTTTAATTGCAGAAAAAATCAGGAATTCAATAAAAATTGGTCGAAGCATAAAACTAAAAATAATTTACTATGAAATTTGATAATGAGCTTTAAGCTTTTACTTGTGCACTTAGATATGTACATACATATGTATGTACACGTTTGTCTATGCTTGCAGGCCTACACAAGCGAGTGTGACCGAGTAAAACATGAACTGATTATAATAATAAAAATTGTTTAAATATTTGTTTAATATAGGCAATTGCTTTATGACCGAGTTAATTCCAAATCAAAACTTTTGTTTACAACAAAAAAAAATCGTAAGAATTCGCGCCTATCATAATTGGGAACATACATACATACATACATATGTACCGATAAGTATGCTTTATTTTCGAGCATATTAATATATACTTAT
Organism: Bactrocera tryoni; assembly: GCF_016617805.1. Classification (NCBI taxonomy): domain Eukaryota; kingdom Metazoa; phylum Arthropoda; class Insecta; order Diptera; family Tephritidae; genus Bactrocera; species Bactrocera tryoni. Next base: position 57,179,182 of record NC_052502.1, on the reverse strand, counting down.
TTAATTACATGTAGAATCGCCGAAACAATGTTTTAAAAATTTCTTATGTAAGCATTAAATACGAAATTTGTAGGTTAGTGCAATTTTCGGTATGCCACAGATTGTTGTATATTTTATGAAAACTCTACAGTGCTTGAAGGAAATTGACTTTCTCGCGTTATTAGCTTCATTAAGAAAACGTATATAAGCAAATAAACATATCTGAAAGGTGTTATCACCTTGTAAGAAACATTTCTTAGTATTTTTTACACAAAAGCGTTATTTCGTAAAAATCATTAAAGAAAAGACAAATGCATGAAGACAGATCACATGCCTACATGCCATATTTATATTTTATTCGCAATCTTTGCCAGATATAAGTAATACTATTCGTAACTACTTAATCAGTATTTTGTACAGTAGAACAACCGATTCTTCGGAGATAAGTTTTGGAAAATCAGTAAATTACAAATAGTCTTAAATGAAAACAAAACAAAGTATACATCAGGTGTTTTTTTTGTGAACTTCTTTTTCAGTCTCCACAAAAAATGCGCCTGAGCTACAGAAATCTAAAGATAAAAAATCACGATTTTCCTGTATTTTCAATGGAAATTTTTTACATGTCTTGATCGAGTACTTAATATTAATATTAAGGGCTCAAATTTTTAGGGTATTTCCAAGAAAACACCCTAGTATACATATTTTATTTAAAAATATTCAAAGTATTCATACCCACGAATTCACAAAGTTCTGTAGGCGACTGGTTGTGAGCAGTTACCAAAATGTAACATTTCATTATATCTTACTAAGGTTCCCTAGTTTTTTAAAGAAAATCACGCAAACTTGCATTTATTTTTTAAAGATTATCTCTTCCAAATGTTGGTCGTGGCTACGTCTCAGATGATCCATCCGTTGAGTCCAATTTTCGATGACTCGTGATGTTTTTCTCCAAGACCTGAATCGAAGAGGGATTGTCAGCACATACTTTGGACCTTACTATCCCCACAGGAAATAGTCTAAGAGTGTGATATCACATGATCTTGGTGACAAATCGACAGGCTCAAAACGTGAAATTAAAAATTCATTCCCTTTCCATAAATCCATTGACTGATGCGATGTGTGGGAATTTGCGCCATGTTGAAACGAAATGTTTTCACTGCGAGCTGGACGTAGTCTATACGGTCGAATAATGTGAACACATGTGAGTTTTTGTAATAAAGTAGAAAACGTTTGTAAACGTTGTTCAGGCGTAAGTCTTTCCATGATGAAACGCGAAACCACAATAGAATAAAATGCTCTGCCAGTATGAACTTAGTATCATAATAATATTATCTGAAAGTGATGGGCATGCGTAATATATAACAAGAAAACGTAAAGTTGATCCAACAGCAGGTCCACATTAACCGCTAGAAAGGTGAGGATGAACAATTAACCGAATAGTTATCAACATATTATCTTTACTGGAAAGTTTAGCTTCCAAAAATTTTCGGATTTTACGATAAACATTTTAAGGCTTAAGCGTTTATACAAGTCTCAGTAAATATAAAAATGGTCCAAGAATAGGCTTAAATCGAAAACAAATTCTACTTTAAAACCGTTAGATAGATTAGATCTCATGCTCGCTCCTGACATTTTCTGCAGTCTTCTCGATCTGTAAGATCTCAGCTATCATGCCTTACGCCCAACATATTTTTCTATGCTTACACCGAACTTTATTTCTTCTTCTTCTTAATTGGCGTAGACACCGCTTACGCGATTATAGCCGCGTTAAAAACAGTGCGCAGGTCGTTTCTTCTTTCCGCTACGTGGCGCCAATTGGATATTCCAAGCGAAGCCAGGTCCTTCTCCACTTGATCCGTCCAACGAAGTGGAGGTCTTCCTCTTCCTCTGCTTCCCCCGGCGGTTACTGCGTCGAATACTTTAAGAGCTGGAGTGTTTTCGTCCATTCGGACAACATGACCTAGCCAGCGTAGGCGCTGTCTTTTAATTCGCTGAACTATGTCAATGTCGTCATATATCTCGTACAGCTCATCGCTCCATCGAATGCGATATTCGCCGTGGCCAATGCGCAAAGGACCATAAATCTTTCGCAGAATTTTTCTCTCGAAAACTCGTAACGTCGACTCATCGGTTGCTGCCATCGCCCAAGCCTCTGCACCATATAGCGGGACGGGAATTATGAGCGACTTATAGAGTTTATCTTTTGTTCGTCGAGAGAGGACTTTACTTTTCAATTGCCTACTCAGTCCGAAGTAGCACCTGTTGGCAAGAGCAATCCTGCGTTGGATTTCAAGGCTGACATTATTAGTGGTGTTAGTCCGAAGTAGCACCTGTTGGCAAGAGCAATCCTGCGTTGGATTTCCAGGCTGACATCATGGTTCCTAAATAGACGAAATTATCTAAAACTTCATAGTTATGACTGTCAGCAGTGACGTGAGAGCCAAGTCGCCGAAATATTTCGTCTTGCCCTCGTTCACTGCTAGACCCATTTGCATTGCTCCCTTGTCCCGTCTGGAGAAAGCAGAACTAACGGCGCGGGTGTTGAGGCCAATGATATCAATATCATCGGAATACGCCAGCAACTGTACACTCTTATAGAAGATGGTACCTTCTCTATTTAGTTCTGCGGCTCGAACTATTTTCTCCAAAAGCAGGTTGAAAAAGTCGCACGACAGGGAGTCGCCTTGTCTGAAACCTCGTTTGGTATCGAACGGCTCGGAGAGGTCCTTCCCGATCCTGACGGAGCTTTTCGTGCTACCCAACGTCAGTTTACACAGCCGTATTAGTTTTGCGAGGATAGCAAATTCAGACATCGCGGCATAAAGGCAGCTCCTTTTCGCTGCCGAAAGCAGCTGTGAAATCGACGAAGAGGTGGTGTGTGTCGATTCTTCTTTCACGGGTCTTTTCCAAGATTTGGCGCATGATGAATATCTGGTCGGTTGTTGATTTTCCAGATCTGAAGCCACACTGATAAGGTACAATCAGTGTGTTGACGGTGGGCTTTAATCTTTCACACAATACGCTCGATAGAACCTTATATGCGATGTTGAGAAGGCTAGTCCCACGGTAGTTGGCGCAGATTGTGGGGTCTCCTTTTTTATGGATTGGGCATAGCACACTTAAATTCCAATCGTTAGGCATGCTTTCGTCTGACCATATTTTACAAAGAAGTTAATGTATGCCGGCATAGCTCGGCCGGCAATCCATCGGCCCCCTCCGCTTTGTTGTTCTTCAGGCGGGTAATTGCTATTCGAACTTCTTCATGGTCGGGCAATGGAACGTCTGCTTCATCGTCATCGATTGGGGAATCGGGTTCGCCTTCTCCTGGCGTTGTGCGTTCAGTGACATTCAGCAGGCTGGAGAAGTGTTCCCTCCATAATTTAAGTATGCTCTGGGCATCGGTCACTATATCACCTTTGGGGGTTCTACAAGAGTATGCTCCGGTCTAGAATTTTCGAACATTACCCCTGTCGGCCACCTTATCAGGCTCTTCGTACTCACGCATTTCAGCCTCTTTCTTCTTCTGTCTACAAATGCGTCTCGCTTCCCTCTTCAACTCTCGGTATATATCCCATGCCGCACGTGTAGTGGTCGATCGTAACGTTGCGAGGTAGGCAGCCTGTTTTCTCTCCGCTGCGACACGGCACTCCTCGTCGTACCAGCTGTTCTTTTGCACTTTCCGAAAACTAATGGTTTCGGTTGCAGCTGTACGTAAGGAATTTGAAATGCCGTCTCACAGTTCCCTTATACCGAGTTGTTGACGAGTGCTCTCAGAGAGCAGGAGTGCAAGCCGTAAAGAAAATCGTTCGGCTGTCTGTTGTGATTACAGCGTTTCGACGTCGAACCTTCCTTGTGTTTGTTGGCGTGCGTTTTTTGCTGCATAGAGGCGGGTGCGAATCTTAGCTGCAACAAGTAGTCTGGAACACTGGAAACGTGTCTTCCGTGTATCACAGCATGATTGATCTGGTTGGTGGCTTTTCGATCCGGAGACAGCCAGGTGCCTTGATGTATTTTCTTGTGCGGGAATCTAGTAGTACAGATAACCATATTTCGGGCCCCGACGAAGTCAATCAGCCTCAACCCATTTGGGGATGTTTCGTCGTGGAGGCTGAATTTACCGACCGTAGTGCCAAAGATACCTTCTTTGCCCACCCTGGTGTTAAAGTCGCCATAGAAGGTATCTTTTGTCACATCGTCCTTCTCTTCCATCGCGGCGTAGGCGCAAATGAGCGGTAGGTTGAAGAACCTCGCTTTGATGCGGTTTGTGGCTAGCCGTTCATTCACCGGAGTCTCTTTCCCATCCCGAATCCAACACCAAACTTGCGCTCCTTTATATGGCCACTGTAGTAAATGTTACAAGGACCTATTCGTCTCTGTTCTTGTCCCGTCCATCGCATTTCTTGGACGGCGGTGATGTCAGCCTTTATTTTTGCGAGGACATCAACCAGCTGGGCAGCGGCACCTTCCCAATTAAGGGTCCGCACATTCCAGGTTTATGCCCTCAAACCGTAGTCCTTATTTCGTTTGCCATGGTCGTCATCAAAAGGGGGGTCTCTCATCCGATGCTGTTTTTTCTTTTTCATTGGTACTGATTTTTACGTGGCGGGTCCCAAACCCAGCGCACAACCCTATGTAGGGGATGTTTCACCTTCTCACATTAGCTCGCCTTCGAATGGATGTTCTTAGGCTACCCAGAGGATACTTGGTCAAACACCGGAAGTAGTGAGCTGCTTGAGCCATGTGTAAAAGAATCGTTATTGGCCACTCCCAAGTGAATGGCGATCAGAGAACTTTCCTCACTTGCGTGAACTTCTACACATGACTCCATCCTCCTTTCTTTCCCAACTAAAAAGTGCAGTCGGTACTTGCCAAACCGCCCTTTCCTACAGACCTAGTAAATTTTTCTGCCGCCAGCCATTCCATTGGTTACTGTGTATAGAATTTTGTAAGCCTGTTCATCACATTACTGCACCGTAGAATTGATCTAAAATTTACTATGTAGCCACCACTGTGCTTCTACAACAGTTTGCTGTCCATGAGAGACAGTTATCGAAGGAAGCCTCCATGAAAGAATTTGAAATTTCTTTTTAATTTAACGAAATTTGGCATGGGATATTGCCCAAGGCAACGGTGCAATCCCCGAAGAAATTGTTGAGATCTGGTCACTATGGTATATAGCTACAAAACAAACTGTAAAGAATCTTTTTACAATGGGTTAAAGAAATTATCTGTACTAATTTAGCCTTTTCAATTTTAATTTAGTCCAAAATTAGATCAATTCAAATTTAGGGGTTTGCAAGAAAAAAAAAAACAGTTTTTATAGCGTCCAGCCTTTCGTGTTTTTTTTACTCAAGAAAAAAGTAATTCCGCATTATATTTATGTATCACTTTAACTACAATCACAGCCAGCTTCTTCTACTTGGGTTTCCGTAAGCTTTCATAAAGTCCTACAGAAATACATATGCATAAATATGTACGGCACCATATTTCGTTCTCCAACAGAACAATTATTTGCCACTGACATTTTTACGCTCCAATGGCGGGAAGAAAAAATATGGGCAATAAAACTAATCACAGAACTGTGAAATGCTCCAACGAACTGCACAATCTGCACGAACTTTAGCACATACATACTATATGTGCATTTACATACATACACACATATCTACACGTTAAACACAAATTCCATTTCTTAAAATTTAACGCTCGGCTTTTGTGTGCGCGTGTTTGATTAAGCGTATTTAATAGGAAAAGGCATGCTCGACACAAGCACACACACACATACATAGGTGAATGTGGTATGTACAAACACGAGTATCGGAGAGCGAATTTCTAATTTTGAGTAGGGCTATTTAGACATATGTCAAATGCATGCTTGACCAGTTGTTCCAAATAATGAACGATGACATGGAAGAAATAGAACAACAACAATAACTGCAATCAGACGTATTATCAATGCACAGGGTGAAGGAGAGTTCTAAAGTTGAATGCTGTTAGTGAAAGAAGGCGGCCAAAACTCTAATTTATCGCTTTGGCATTGGCCGGTTCACATCTTACCGTAAATTATATTGTTATAGTGAAGCTCTAAGTGATATATAAATTGTTTTACCAATAATGGTTTTCAGCTGGAAGCAAGAATATTTAAGAATGATTCGGTATGATACTTTGGACTTCTTCGTAGGTCTGAGCTGTCAGAATCTTACCTTACCAAGTATTAGACAATTAATGCGATTGTGACCAAGTTTCGCACTCAGTTTACTTTATTGGACATTAAACCAACCACACGAATGCGTACAGTGCGTACAGAAGAGATGGTGTGGTTTGTACGCTGGTGGAATCATTGGACCGTATTTTTTCAAAGATGCTGTTGGACGCAACGTTACGGTGAATGGCGATCGCTATCGTTCGATGCTAACAAACTTTTTGTTGCCAAAAATGGAAGAACTGAACTTGGTTAGGTTGACATGTGGTTTCAACAAGATGGCGCTACATGCCACACAGCTCGCGATTCTATGGCCATTTTGAGGGAAAACTTCGGAGAACAATTCATCTCAAGAAATGGACCCGTAAGTTGGCCACCAAGATCATGCGATTTAACGCCTTTAGACTATTTTTTGTGGGGCTACGTCAAGTCTAAAGTCTACAGAAATAAGCCAGCAACTATTCCAGCTTTGGAAGACAACATTTCCGAAGAAATTCGGGCTATTCCGGCCGAAATGATCGAAAAAGTTGCCCAAAATTGGACTTTCCGAATGGACCACCTAAGACGCAGCCGCGGTCAACATTTAAATGAAATTATCTTCAAAAAGTAAATGTCATGAACCAATCTAACGTTTCAAATAAAGAACCGATGAGATTTTGCAAATTTTATGCGTTTTTTTTTTAAAAAAAGTTATCAAGCTCTTAAAAAATCACCCGATACAAACACGAGTATCGGAGAGCGAATTTCTAATTTTGAGTAGGGCTATTTAGACATATGTCAAATGCATGCTTGACCAGTTGTTCCAAATAATGAACGATGACATGGAAGAAATAGAACAACAACAATAACTGACGTATTGGCAATGCACAGGATGAAGGAGAGTTCTAAAGTTGAATGCTGTTAGTGAAAGAAGGCGGCCAAAGCTCTAATTTAAAATATAGTAAATTATATTGTTACAGTGAAGCTCTAAGTGATATATAAATTGTTTTACCAATAATGGTTTTCAGCTGGAAGCAAGAATATTTAAGAATGATTCGGTATGATACTTTGGACTTCTTCGTAGGTCTGAGCTATCAGAATCTTACCTTACCAAGTATTAGACGTTTTTTATGTTCGCGCTTAAAGCGTACAGTTAAAAGTAAAGTGACTTGAAATAAGTGGAATTTAATAAATTGTAAGTAACATGGTTATAACCGCGTAAGCGGTGTCACGCGTGTAAAGAAAAAGAAGAATAAGTCGCAAGATTACGAAGAGTCTAAAATATTTGCAGTTGTCAGAAAAAAAGTTTTAATAGCAGTTCAGCAACGAAAATATATAAATATTTTTTTCTGCTTTCACGAATTTATCTCTTACAGTAAGCTCTTAGTATAGTAAGATATATACTAAAATTTTTTAATAAATTCTTTACATAGGTAAGGCTAGATTAGGAGAAATGGTCGATCGAAAACAAGAATCTTACTCCGACAGTTTAGGACGTCGGTCCATTGTGGGTCATAAGTCCCTTACAAATCGACAAAGCACTTTGAGCCGATCAAAAACTTATTGAAGCTGCCATTGTCAGTGTCGGCTATGTCAAGGAGCTTCAGACTCAGTCTTGAAAAGGCTGGGAAATGGAGTAAAAAGTGCCTAGAATTTTTAACTTCATCTTTTTGTCAACTTTGACTATTTTCGTCCAACTAGATTTTTAGCTTTACAGCATAAAGCCTATGGGACAAGGTCTAGTAGGAACTCCTACGATTGCGGCCAAATAAACTTTGCTACAGGCAAGCAGTTCAGTACATCTCTTACGTTCTATTCTCGGCCAGAAACTCACAGTCGTCGACCAACGCTTACTAAACAAACAGGAGATCCATTGGTTCAGTACTAAAGCGCTGGATGGCAACGGAAATCCGACTCGTTCTCGCACTGATGTGAGCGGGGTACGAGTGCCCCGTCGGCTTTACAATTTTCAGCGATTCCGCTTTGCCCAGGTATACAAACGAATCTGATGATGAAATATCTTGATATTACATCTACTAAGCTGAGGCACTTCTTTCCTCTAACTTTTAGCACACACGAGATAAGCGTTAGTATTGCTGCTCTGCTGTCGGTGTGTACACCTCTCTGAAGGAAACTGCATTTCAGAACGGTAAGTCTACTGTCTTTTTTATTAACAACAACCTCTGCTTAAAAACACTAGAGTGGCCCGGTAGATTAATTAATTAGATCTCCTTACAGAAGACTTTTCCACCTAGCTTCGACCCATTTGTGAAAAAGCTCATTGCACCTCATTTTCAGCGACTTCTCCCAGTCCACATTTCCCTCGTGAGTTGTGTGATTGGAGAAACAGCCGCCTGGGTAGCTTCTGTATAGCAGCAGTTTAAGATTTTAGGAATTCACTTGAAGGAGGAGAGAATTTAAGCGCAACCCTGTTTGGACACCTTCATATACCCAGTTTCTCTGAGTCTTAAGGCAGTCTACTCAGCAATGTACCTGTCGGCCATACCTACGACGTATATTGACATAAGTTCCAGTGTTAGTGTAATCCACAGTGCACCGGAGATGCCGATACGAGCTGAACCTTGAACGCGTTCAAACTTCTTAGCGAATGTAACCTTTTCGAACGCCCTTCACCACACGAATACAGCGTAGAACATAATTAGCTTCATTAAAGTTTTTTTACCTTATCAACAGGTTGAATATGCGAGCCTTCGAATAAGAGAAAAAGGACGTCTGGGATTTTGTATTTCCTGCTCAATAAAGCCATTACACTTTTACTTAACTTGACGGCCAAGCCCCTTCTATTCATCCTATTGGAACCCTTGGATTTGCTCGTAGAAGGTACTCAGAAATTTTCCTTTTACTAAAAGAGCCACGTCGTCAACGAAGGCTGTGAAACGACAGCTTCTTTCTACAATTTGTTTAAGTAGGTCATTAAACATTAAGATGCCGTGGAGAAAGTATCCCTCTGCGCGGTGCCCATATTATGTTTTAGTATTTGCACTATCCCACTTAGCCACGACTGTTTTGTTGCAGAGGAGACTATGTATGTGGTACTTTAGATGCGATTCTACCTCAAACTTTTCGAGGGCTTTTAACACTGCCTTCAGACGCACATTGCGTTCATCGATGTCGAGAAAGGTGGTATATAAGAGCTCCCTCCAGACTAGACCCTACATCGTGCAAAACATCGGGCCAACCAATCTGCCTTTGCTGGAGGCATGCTTGGTCTTTAAAGATTTAGCCTTCGGTATTCTGCTCCTATCGTACAAATCCATGAGCTCTTCCTTTCTTTATTTAGTAGGAACTAAAGGATAACATTGGGTAGTCGAAAAAGTATTTTCGTATTTTGTCAATAGATGTAATGCCATATAGTGTTGGAAAGGTGAGATTTTAAGCTTCATTTAACCAAAAAAATAAAATTCGGGGAAGTTGAAAAAGAGTTACAGCTGTTTAAAAATGAGTGAAAATAATGAAGAAATTCGTTATATTTTGAAATTTTTATATAAAAAGGGAAGAAGGGTGGCAACCCAAACCAACAATGAAATTTGTGAATTTGCCGGAGACGTATCAGTACGTGTAGCACACAAAATCCACCTCGCTCTAGTCGACCTATCTTTGAAAAATTCGAAGAAATTAAGGAAAAGATTGACCAGGACCGTCACATAAGCAGCCATGACATCGCTAAGGTACTTAACATTCATCATTAAACGGTTTTGAGCTATTTAAAAACGGCTGGGTAGTAAAAGAAGCTCGATGTTTGGGTACCACATGAATTGTCTGTGAAAAATTTTTTGAAACAAAATGAAATGGAACCATTTCTGAATCGAATGTTAGCAGGAGACGAAAAGTGGATTACCAACGACAATAATGTGCGGTCCAAGCGTGGTGAAACTCAACAAATGATCGCAAAGCCAGGATTGACGCCTCGAAAGGTTATGTTGAGTGTTTGGTGGGATGGAAAAGGAATCATCCACAATGAGCTGCTCCAGCCTGGTCGAACAATTGATTCTAGATTTTACTGTCAACAGCTGATTGAAACAAGCTATCGCAAACAAACGGCCAGAACTAATCAAGACTTCGTCTTCGTCTTCCATCAGAACAACGCTAGACCACACTCACCTTTGATGACTCGGCAAAAACTGGGAGAGCTTGGCTGGGAAGTTTCGATGCATCCACCATGTAGCCCTGACCTTGCACCAACGGACTACCATTGGTTTGGTCAAGGCAGAACTCCCTTAGTGGAGTAAAGTTGGCTTCAAAGGAAGCCTGTGAAAATTACTTGTCGTAGTTTTTCGACGAGAAACCAGAAAAGTTTTACACTGATGAAATAATGTCTCTAGCGGAAAAATATAAATATAAGAAAATAAGTTAAATTTTCATTAGAAACACGAAAACCCAATATATTGCGTTTTTACTAGTTAGAAAGCAATTTAGTGCGAATGCTTTTCAGATTATCAGGATAAGTTTGTTTAGTTGTTTGAACTAACGTTCATAGACGGGGACTTGGCTTTTATTTTCGGTTTTTGACTAATCAGAGTCAATACTGTGCCCATAGATACAATGTCCAGTAATTTTTCTGACAGTTCATCTCAGCCGTTTATGATAGCCGGCGTTGAACAGATTGACAGACATAAAACATGAAGAGATCACGCTATTGATTACTACAAACCCTAGGTATTTCTCAACAGCTTGATGATAAAGGATAGTATTTGCTACTAATTCATTACAGAAGACTTCCATACTAAGAAATTTATTATATGAAATATTCAACCTGCCAAGTCATAAGTGTATGTATGAAAAGCTGATTCGAAGCCATGGAAGTAAATTCCCAGAAAAGCTTAGAAGTGCATTTATTAATGTCCAAAAATGCCTACGTAAAATAGATTAGAAACAGTGTTTGTGAAAATGCATAGACTATTTGCTATAAAACCAAAATATCGATACTTACTAATGCACTTGGCCAAACTACAAAGGTATGTATGTATGAAATATTCATTACACAAGAATTCTGCATATCCTGTGTCGTGTCCTTGCATGTCCTTTCATTGAGTGCTGTTTATTCGGAATAAAATATCTTAAGTGTAATTCGAATGTGCATTTGCGCGCTACAAAAGACATGCAAATCGGATTTGCTCGCATGAATTTCCGATTGGCATGAACATATGCACACCTACACAAACATACAATACAAGACATATGCTTACAGGCATGTGTGTGCGCATGGATGAACACACTACATTTCTTATTGTGTTTGCCTACACACACACGCTCATAATGAACACACAGACATATATAACTACATTTGTGAATGTATGTGTGTGGCCGCCTAAATGCACTTTTTGTCAACCACTTTCATGGCGACTCAAAATGCAAACTTGCCTCAGGCAATATTATAAAGAGCAGTGCTGTTGCTAAACAAAAAAAAACAACAACACAGCTAGGGGAAGAGCCACCATTCTTTCAGTGTGCAAATAAAAATGTAATGTCCGATTTTTGTATGTAAAGCAATTTTTCTTCGCCTTTTGTATATTTTCGATGTCAAAAAGAAATCGAGGGTGGGTGTCCAACAACTACATATTTTGGCCTTGCAGTCGAACTGTACTGTCGAACTGAACACGAAAAATTTAGCATGAAGGTGTAGAACACAGTAACGGACGGGCAGCAAGGGGCTCTGTCAGTGAGCAAAGCATGCAGCAGTAATTGAGAGGGAAGCGCCGAATTGTTGAAATGTAGAAAAAGCTGTGAACAGGCTGCCAGCGGGGGAAGTGCCGTGGCAAGAGTGGTTGTGCAACAAAAGATGAGTGGCTAGAAAGGTGTGTATGCCAAAAGATAGAAAGATAAAAAGGCAAAACAGGATGTAAATAGTAGTCAGCATGCATATTGTAGCTAACAGCGTGTCAGCAGCAGCGGCCACCGCAGCTATGATGTGCATTGGAGGCGGTGGCGTATACGTAACGTGCGCTAGTCCCTCAATGGCGCAACTTGTCTGAGGGTGTGTCATGAATGTTGGTCGCTGTCCGTTGCTGTTGGTTGTTCAACGGAACTACAAACCCACAAAGAGAGAGACTGAGTGAGCGCTCTGTTGCGATTGCAAGTAAATTTCATGACAGACCGGCGGACGGAACATTTGTCAATGGCAGTGGCTTATGAAACATTTGCAAATGGCGAAGTTGGCGGCTCGCAGAAATATGAAATGAAAAGCCTATTAGAATGTGAGTTAATTTAAATAGCAATTGGTGCATGTTAGATTGAGCTATTTTAAATTATTTGATATTTCTAGTTAGTATTTATGAGAAATTAAGCTTGAAAATTATCTTTAACCAAAACAAGAAGATCTCTAAATTTCGTTGTTATATCTTACAGTTTGACCGATATTTTCGGCAAAAAATCAGTCATAGAATGTCAGTATGTATGAAGTTGGCTAAGTTATGATCCCATTTTCGGAAGTTTTAGACGGGATGAGAAATATCTTAAGGGTACTTCTAAACGCGAATACACGATACTAAACGAGGTCTCAGACCAGGGAAACTCCATTTTGTGCGACTTCTTCAATCTACTGCTGGAAAAAATAAGCCAAACTGCAGAGCTGAGTCGAGAAAGTACAATCTTCTATTAGAGTATCCAGCACATGGTTTACGACGATGATATTGATATCATTGACCTCAACACACGCGCCGTTAGTTCTGTTTTCTCCAGACTGGATAAGGAAGCTAAGCTTATGGGTCCGGTAGTGAACGCGGGCAAGATGAAATACCTCCTGTTATCCAACAAACAGTCATCACACTCGCGACTTGGCTTTCACGTCACTGTTGGAAGTCATAACATAGAAGACGTAGATAATTTCATCTATCTTGGAACCAGTATAAATAGCAATACCCATGTCAGCCACGAAATCCAACACAGAATAACTTTTGCTAAGAGGTGCTACTTCAGAATGAATAGGCAATTGAAATTTAAAGTCTATTCATTCAACTATTGGGTAATAATTTTAGGTTAGTTTAGGTTATTAGGCTTATTTCTTGAGGAGCCACGAATAATCCCACTTGAACTGCTAGAGACGCTTGTCAGTTGTGATGTCCAGAACTCCTAGTAATGGATTAAACCGACCGTCGCCAAAAAGCCTGGAGCCTGGCCCATTTTTTGAGGCAGCTAGCATTAATTCCAGTCAATTCGCCGGGTTCGTAAAAAACATGTCAGTCGATATGCTTCAACCTTTGTCTGACGAAAGTTAGGCAGAAAAGGAAAAAAATTCTAAATGTTCACATCATCGTCCAAAAATCTTTAGCCTCACCGTGTGAGTGACGAGTTAAGACATTGCGGCTATGTGAATTTTGCTAAGAGCTAGTTTCCATGGACTTTCTATGTTCCACTCTAGGCCAGAAGGCTTTTGCAATCACACAAGTGCTAGTTGCTGACCAACAATTGCTGAGCTCGCGCGAAGCCCATAGATATGAGCCCGAATGCTACTGCTGTTGAGTTCATGCCCTCCTTAACCAACTTTGAGCGTTTTGTCAGCGAGCTTTAGGCCGGTATAGCAGCTCTGTTCTCGAAGTGTATGCATACTTTTCTAAGAGAAGCCCCAATTCGGAAAAGTACATCTGCTGCTGCTTTGATGGCTGTGGGCGGTCGGCGGATAAGAAACCTCTAGGAGTAGTTTCCGTGGTGGAGTGGTCCAATTTATCAGAGATACGGTCGAAGAGCGACAAGATTTTGGAATATCACTCACTAGGCAAAATGAGTGAACTTCCGATGATGATGTGGAAATGGAGGGATATCTAAGGAGCAGGAGGCCTCTGGCTGATAAGGTTAGGTGTAGGTGGCAAGACCTTTGGGATAATAGTCCTAACGGTAGAGACGGACGTTGGGTTTGTTGAGGATAACCCAGACTTCAGACTTTGCACAAGTCTGGGTTCTCTGCATACGGAGCATGGGATCCAACCCCTGGTACCAGTCCAGAGCTGTATGGAAGCTCAACTGGAAGTAGTTTCAGCTACGAGGTCAGACCGGAGACTTGATTCTCGTACCACGGGAAGCAGGAAACCTTGGAGTTCGTTCCAACCTACTCATGTGAACTGGCCCCTCGGTGAGTATCCTTGTGGTTGTGGTTAAAACCCAAATTCGGGATGAACTGACACTTTGTCAGTTGAATTTGGAGTTGCATTGCAACCATGTGCCGGACCCAAAGTACGCAGATATTTTAAATAGCCCTCGAGCCCTACCAACGTGTTTAGTGTGTCCATTCCACACTTTCAATTGGTACTGAAAATGCCAGACATTTGTTCCGTTGTCCTTTTGAACGCCGTGTGGTAAGGTTGTCGTCAATAGGTACCCATGTTAAACACATCGGCCGTTGTCCCCAACGTTCGCAGCAACACATCTACCGACTATTTATGTACATGGGCGCTATATAAAGAACGGCATTAAGTGTCGTCATCGGTGTTGAACATAGAGCACCCCTAATGTCAACAAGAGCCAGATAAATAGACTATACAACAGTATTGGCTTAACCACGGTTTCGTAAATCTAAAGCACAATTTTGAGTGGGAAACCACACCGTTTCCAATAGCTCCTTTACAAAAATATAAGGCAACCAATGCGTTCCTCACATTCTCCTCAACATTGGGCTTTCATGAAAGCTTTCTATCTGGGATAAGATCCAATCGGTCTAATCATAATATATTGAATATGCCAATTTTGAGTTTCATGGCATAAATAATTGTTCACTTACATAAACACAAAAGTATTTAAAGCCTTTAGGTGAATAAATTATTCATATATATGTAGATGAAAACATGCTAGCACGCAAATACAGCGCTGAGCTAGCATAGAAAATTCACAGAATTTCATCTTGACCGCACTTAAAGCTCTGCTTTTACCTACTACAGCACTCGCATTTGTTATCTACACCGTTAGTTCTCACCTTTAAGCGAATCAATGACAAATTCAATACATTTCACACTTTAAGAATTGGCAGGCGAATTTTGGGTCTTGATTGAATTAGTTCACCTGCACTCAGTCATTTGTCGGTTGACATTTGAAATTGATTGTTTTGCGACATTAGTCCATTGGGATATGCGCAGTTGCGGCGTCTGCGTCTGATAATCGATAGCAGACATTGAATATTTGCAATCGTAATGCAGCTGGATTTTGTCGGCAGCTCAGCATGCTTGCCAAGTTGTTTATTTATATTCTCTTGGGGCGAAATTTAATACCTCATAGCTATTTATGTAGAAATGTATGCTGATATCTATGCAGATATTCAAGCATTTAGAGCGGCGGTAGTATGTAAGGTGAATATTACATGTATAAGAGAGTTTGTGTTGCGTAAGTACTAGGATTAACATTAATTCAACTATTTTATTCTATAGCTTAGTGATATTCTCGTGCAAAATATTAAGCATATTAAATATTTAGGTTTATATGTATTTGTATTTGTCTGATTTTTTGCCGTAGACTTTTTTTTGCTATATGTCCTTTTACAGTCCAAACTACTTTGTACACACTGAAGGAAAAGTGCGAATAATTTCTTTTTCCCCATACCAAAAAAAGGAACGAAAATGTTAAATAAAAAATTATCCAATTTTCTTTTTACCTCTTTTTAATGGTTTGTTGCTGTAAATTCAGATAAAATACTTTCTGTGTTAATATCAAAATATATAAAGAAAGAAGACATTTGAATTTGCATAGAGAAAGTCAAAGCTTGCGCAATGGTTGAAGTTATTTATAAGAGGTAACAACAACTGACAGATATTCCTTTAAAATCAAGCGAGTGAAAAAAATAGCTGATTTTTTCCATATTCTTCCCTACAGCCTACATATGTATATTCCTTTACAGCAGAACATTATTGTCGACGCTCATAGAGTCTGGCGGAGAAATTTCGCTCAAAATGTTGTATGCCAGTTTTTTAGAAATTTAGCCCACGATTGAATCTGACTATCACAACTTGCGACTTAACTGACGACTTCATATGACATACAACATACAGTTACATTGAAGATGATGAAATCTAGCACTGGGAGCAACTTTTACTGACAGAGAAATTCCTGATTCAATGAGAGCTAGAGAAGAACAGGGTAACAAAGGTGAAGAACAAACCCAACTGACGTTGAGCCACCACTTGGCAAAACATTGAATGCGTCTAAGCTGTTAGAAAAATTATTTTAATTCAATGAAGATGATTCAACAATATCATAACATATAAATAAGAAACAAGCGATAAATATGTATATAAAAGCATTGGCAAAATATAGAAGGCCCAACTATAATAACTGACTTGACTTTTTAAAATAAAATAATAGATGAAAGTGCGCCTTTTTGAAAATAATGAGCGAAATAAATTGGAACTCATTCGCTAACAAAGAAGAGTGTTTGAAACAGTTGTCAAATGGTTTATACTTTTAGGCAAGTCGGAACAATGTAGGAACTTATGCCTTACGATCGCCCTTTCAGATAATATGGTAAAATCGGCAAAACGCAGTCATGTGTCAAGGCCGAGGAGATGTCAAAAATTTAATTTTGCGGAATCTCAGCACTTAGCATGTTGAGAAACACTTCAACGATTCAAGAAGAAATTTGACAGCTAGTAGGGAGAAATTCATGAAGTACTATAGTTTGGTTGAAACTAGTAGAGTGAGACAAAAAGTCTAAGTTTAAATAAATTTCCCATATCTGCCTTCAGTTTACCCTCCACAGATCCCTCAACCAACCATACACATCACTATTTTGATATTGAAAAGAAATCATACCAGTTAGTGGGCTTAAAAATACCTGAACTCTGACAGAGAACTCCTTCTCTACTATATTTGATTCCACCGAAAAAACGCTCATTGCTTTTCTTCTCCAGCGACTTCTCCTCGCCCATATACGCATCCCTCGTCGGTGGGCAGAGAAAAAGTTGCCACGAGTAGCCTCTGCGACGCAGTTATCGAAGTTTTCGAGGAAGCAATTGAGGAAAGGGGAAATTTCAGCATATCCTTGTTCGGACAGTCTCATCCCACCTTACCTGAGCCTTAGAGCGCACTTCGCAGTAATGTACCAGCCGGCAATATTCACGAATGCTATGTGTGAATATGCTGGAAATGGTGTTAATCGCTATTATTAGTATAGTGCGCAGTGCTTTGGAGAGGACAATGAGAGCCCCTCTTTAGACACGTTCAAGTTTCTCAACGAGTGTAGCCTTTTCGACAGTCCTCAACCGGACGGATACATCAAGAACATGATTGCCAAAATTAATGAGTTCGTGGGCTTAAAAATAAGTCAAATTCCAGTTACGTATAGTTACCCAGTTCGTGTAGCCTTTTCAATTTTGGAAAAGCTGCTTATTCCTAAAACTTCTTTCAGGTTGAAGGACTTTTCACTTTAAATTGCTGCACATATGCAGAATGGGTTGCAGAAATTCACAAAAAGATATATTACCAAACAAACAACAACTTCGTGAGTCAATGTAATGAATATATGTACATTCCAACCGCTACTGTCGAGTAATGCACATTATTATGCCTAAAAGTAGGCTATGCAATCAATACTATTTAAAACTTCAGTAACGAACTTCGCTAATGATGATTCCACCAATCACTTGCTTCAAAAATTTTTATAGAAATATTATGCAACAACCAACACGTTTGTTAAGTTCTTTACCCTCTTCACTCCATACGCATACTCCTTCAATTGGTCACTTCCGTTGGCTTTTTTTCAGTGCATTGAGTTAATTGTTATTCATAAAAAATCCATAGGCGACAATGTTTTCTTTTATAAATTGCTCAAATGCCCTTGTGATTTAGCTTTTTTGTGCCGCGCGCACTCATCGCCAGCTTTTTATGTCTCAATCTCTTTTAAGCAGCTGATTGCGGAAACGGATATTATCGCATGTGACCTCATTTACCGCTAGTTGGCGGAAATGAAAGGAAAAATAAAGTCACAATTGTCAGTTACTACACACACTCTTGCAAAGGAGCAAATATCTGCTCAGCATCAACACAAATACTTCCAAGTGCACGTAATGAGCTTTTGTAGCTACGCTTCCTGTTCCAAAGCAGCTGCAAAGTTTTCTTTGTGGTTGAGAGTGAGATGAAGAGCGATGGATCGCTGCATTTAAAGAGAAGCTGTGATTTAATTTTCTTACTAATTGCTCGGTTTCGATTTATGGCAATCGAAAATGCAAAGCCTACCAAATATATTTAAATATTTTATACACATGTACATATATTTGTAATAAATATGTTTGTGTAGCTAATTGTAGAACTAACTGAAGTCTAGCTTGAAAAATAAACTTTCATACACCAAATGGTGTTACAAACCAAAAAAAATCTCGATTACTGTTATGTACATACGATATATTAGAATATCCGGAGAGACAAGGCAAATTGTACGTCTGCATCATGATCTGTTTAGAAATTCTTTCAATGATGTTACGTTCAGCACACATTTAATATTTCGTGAACGTTTAACTTAAAACTAAATTGTTCACAAAGGATCCCACACAATTTGTTAATCGCTCAAAAGTTCCTTCGTGTCTGTTGGTCGAGAAAATATTAAAAACAAATGCAATAACAATGCTCGAAACAAGCCTATGACAGGTGATGAATCATTAATATACGCGTAGAATACCGAAAGTGAACAGGAGTCGACCGTGTGGTTGTTTCCAGATTAATCAAATCCAGACAAATTATTGCCGAAAACGGACGTCTCTTCATCACGACAATGCGAGCTCTCACACAACGACTTGAACTGCATTTTTGAGCACTCAAACATCGATTTGACTCCCGACTTGGTAATGTATATTCTCGTATCTCTTGACTTCTTTTTACTCCCATAAATAAAAGACAACTAAGAGGAACTTTTTTTGACACCTGAAGGGACGGCTGATGTGTTCAGAAAGCATGTTTTGAAGATACCACAAACCGAGTGGCAAAAGTACATCGATAATCAAACGCCTGCAACAGTGTATAAATTTTAATGGAAAGTTAGTGATCTTCAATGTTTAATATATTGTTTTATTCTCTAATCACCAAATGTGCAAAGCAACCCTCATACATATGAAAAGTATTACAGCTCCGACGCATCCGAAGTTAATGGTTTTACTTTTTTTCTTCTTCAATTTGAGCTATTTATTCACGATTTTGTCCCTTAAATGAAAAACAGTTATATTTATTTTTCCAAGATGATCCATGAAAACAATTTCATTCATGCGTCCGAAAATAAACCATAGACATCAGCACTGCCCACAATCATCAAGATGTTGTTGGGCTTGGAAGATTATGAACTCATGTGTATGAGAAGTGTCTGTTATTAAAGTGAACCATTTCGAGGTTACCTAATTAAAAAAAAAAAAACACAGAAACTTCAAATTTAACGGGTAATGAACAAGGTACTTTCCAAAGTAAACAGGAATTTTTGAATCTAACGCCCCCTGGTGGCGCCATCTAAATGTCGACTGGTGCGTTAGAATCTGCTATCTTTATCAATTTTCCAGTGAGAATTTCATGACATTTCATTGATTGGAGTGAAGTTATCACGTTTTAATTGTCAGTATGTTTGTGTTATCGGTACGAAAATGAGCTTCGAACAAAGAGCCAACATTAAATTTAGTTTTAAAATAGGTAAAACTTTTACCGAAACGTTTCAATTGATGAGACAAGATTTTGGCGATGATTTTCTATCCCGTAGCAGAGTGCACGAGTGGTTTCATCGTTTTCAAAGTGGTCGTGAGAACATAAATGACGATCAACATGTGGGCCAATATACGCGAACTAGTGCCTCATTTTTGAGATATCGACCTGAAATTTTCCACACTCCTTTTCTACCTTAGTAACTCCTCGTTGGACGGAACCGCCTTTATCGGACCATATAGCAAATAGCTGCAAACTGTACGACTGGAAATAAGTATGAAAATATTTTTCATTTGCCGAGATATATTCACAAATTTTGACATAGATTATTGCCCAAGGCAATTGTGCAATCTCCGAAGATACGCATTGTTCACATTGAGTCAAAGTAGCATAAAGCTGCCATATGAACTAAACGATCAAAATCAATAAGAAATCTCTTATAGTTGAATTAAACCAAAGTTTACGATTTTTCTTGCTTTGAAAAAGCTCATCGGGCTTTAAAGTAAATGGTTGTGGAATTAAATATAAGAAACAAAAATAGTTTTTAAGCAGTATCTCTAATATGAAGCCTTTTCGATTGATACTTATGGAAATTTTCTATCTCTCTATTCCCCTTTCAAATGGAAATTGGTTTCCAGCCCAATCACCTTTTCTACATTAAAACTTAGTGTACGAAGCGCTATTTGCTACATAATGAGTTAGGATTTCCTTCATGCAACAACGGATATTCCGATTTACTGATAGGTTACCTTAATTGTCACTCGTAAACGCTGTTTCTAATTTTAGTGATAATTTGCAATTTCTGCTTTCCCATAATTCTAAATTGCAAATTTATTAAATTTATACCTCTTGGCCAAGCGCTGATGCTGAAAAATTATAAACATTTTACGACAATAGAATTTGCATCATTAAAGAAAATAACAGTTGTCCTTCATTATTATGCAAGGTTTAAATTTGTAGCCATTTTTTGTTATATTTTTTCTCCTCAGATTATATTCTTACTTTTTTGCGATATTTATATTTTTGTCGGGTGAGTAGTGCAGCTGCTTCCGTTTCTGCTCATCGTGTTGTGTCACAGGGCTGCACTGTAGGGATGCGTGGCGGAAATGTTAACATATTTTGAAGAGAAAATTAACACGCTGACAACACTACGGTGAGTTTTATTTAAATATAGTACAGATTTTATCTTTTTCTGGTGTTGTAAATTAGTTCAATTAATAGGGATTTATTTGATCCACGAGTTCTCTCCGTAATGCGGATGCGCATGTTCTTAATGTGAGTGTATGAAAAGGCTTATAAAACTAACACCTTTGTTGTTCTCAAATTGTCATAGCAGCTGCAGCTTATCCTTTTCTCTTAAAATCTCTCAACTCTGTTTAGTTGAATTTCCTACTGTCATTCATCTAAAGTTTTTTAGTTTTTTTACACTTCCCCATGTATCCGGTTTGCTTACGGTTTCTCAAACACTCCACAGCCGCCCGCCGGTCGTCTCACATTCTTCCGTGTGGCAACTTGACAGTTGTAAGTCGTTGTCACTTGACATTAATTCAAAATGTTCGCCGCCAACATTATGACGAATGAGTAAATGGAACGCTCGGATGCAAGGATGCGCCAAATGCGGAATAAAAATGCTTTGCATAAACGCCTGTCACGCCTGCTGAAGGTAAAATTAGAAATACATAGCCGAGCATAAGGATTAGTTGAGCAGGTGACAGAAAGGAAAAACAAAATTGCAAACACACAAACAAAAAAAAACGAAACTTAAGGTAATAAAGAAATGGGGAAATGGGCTTTAAGGGAACTAAACCAGCTGTCGGAAAATCAAAATAGTGGAAAACTCTTGCACAACTACAAGTGCCACCGTGTGTGTGTGTGTGTGGATTTTCCATAAGCATTAGTGCAGAAGGTGTGTAAATGCTTGTGTGAGATAAAGTGAGCAGATGGAAAACGACTAAATGAAAAATGTCGGTTTATATTTGAACAGCATTATTGTGACGTTCAGCCATTTGTGGCTTTTTGCGATTTATTAAAGTGAGATTATTTCGCTTATTCATATAAATTATGGGTATAATGCGCTTATTATGCTGCTGTAAGCATTTATAACGTACCATATTTGTAGTGAAATATGTTAACCGTAAATCTTCTCATTTAATTATGAGCAATTTGTATATCATATTCATAAATTGTTATTAATTTCAACCCCTTCTTCATTTCATTGGCCTATTAATGTATGAAACATTTATTTTTTTTGATTAGCTGAATTAATATTAGTGTATTGCGACTTTACCAGCATTTTTCTAGCACACTTCCAATATAAAATTAGCAAATGAAGCACTGCACCCGACAAAAATATGTAGGAATATAGGAGGTAAAATATTCCTAGTATTAAAGTACTTAGTCTATTATTCGTTAAACGAAAAAGATTATTTAAACATCGGTTAGAAGAAAAATCGTTCAAAGGGTATTCGAGCACCAATAAAAACGACTTTCTGTACAGGATGAAGACAATGAATTCATGACGAAGTCTAATCGACATGTGAATGTTGTTAATACGAAAAATTCTGATGCCTGAAAGCGCCTGAAAGTAAAATTTTACCCACATTTTATTGGGATTCACATCGAAATATTTTTGTCGACCCTCTCGAGCATGGTAAAACAATAATAATGAGCTTCACCGAATCGTTTTGGAATTCGTTTTGATTCGAAATCGTCAACATTTTGCGTTTTGAGTGAGTAAAAGTGTTTGCACAGAGTTTTGCAGTTCGAAATTATGATTGTCGTTCTAAATTTGGACCACTTTTTTTAAACATAATCCTCCTTTTGTCAACGACCACACAGCGATGACTGGTATGGAAAACCAACTGGCTTTAAAATTTATAAAAAAAAAGCATTTGCGTGGCAATTTTCCAAAGTTTAATATTATACAGAACATAAGTATCGAAATTATGTATGTGTTTGTCAGCTATGAATTTACGAAACCCCAAACCTCTAAAAAAGACCATATAACATTATGTACCCATCCTAATTTTATATTTTTATACCATGACCCGGAATATGCATTAAGTGTGTCTCTCTTGAGATCCAGCGTTCATTATTGGATAATATTCGAATACACCACGTCCAGCACGCAGTGAACAAAATATAGCAGCCGTAGCTGAGAGTCGATTCGCGTCGATACAGCGCCGTTCGCAGCAACTCGGACTGACGTATGAAAAGATTTGGCGCATTTTACGTCTAGATATTAAATTGAAAGCGTACAAAATACAGCTTTTGCAAATACTGAAACCGCTCGAACCTTAAGAGCGAGATCGCTTCGCTTTATGGCCTCTTGAAAAGTTCCAAGAAGATCCGACGTTTACGAGCAAAATTTTGTTCACTGATGAGGCCCTTTTCCGGCTCAAATTGCAGCATTTGAAACGAAGAGCAATCTGAAGAGATTCATTCAGAAAAAACAGCAATTTGGTATGGTTTGTGGGCCGGTGGATTCATCGGTCACCATTCATCATTCGCCAGCTACCAGTCGAAATGCTCGAACGAGTCATCGAAAATTGGACTCAATATGTAGGCGCGGCAAACATTTCAAAGGGATAGTCTTCAAAAGATAAATTCCAAAGAATGCTCTTTTGAATGAAATTTGAAGTTTCTATGCCTTTTCTTTTAAAAATCTGTCTATCTGTGAGGACTAGTAGTGCCTTTCATCTAATATTCATTATCATATTTATGGAGAGGTAACATTATTTCAATCAACCTCTTCGGTGCAAAATTAGAATTTGGCCTTTTTAATTACATTAGTGAATTGTTTCGTGGAAGCAACCAAGAATTCGCTAATTAAAAGGTACTTCATTCTACAAAATTAATTAGCTTTTATTTTTTCATGAATGATATCACTGTTCATAACATTCTTTGGCTAGTTTACAACCTTGAAAAAGTAAAGTATACTTCTATTGCTGGAATCATTGTTTATATATTAAATTGAATCATACGATATAGGAGGCAAAGGGAGATTCTTACTTGTTTTAACTACTTATAACTTATCAGTTCACATTAAACTGCATATAAACCATGTACAAGGTGAGTTCCAAAGTAAACAGGACTTCTTCAGTCTAGCGCCCCTGGTGGCGTTTGAATCTGCTATCTTTATCGATTGTCCAGTGAGACATGACATTTCATTTATTGGAAGTGAAGTTATTGCGATTTAAGTGTCAGTATGTTTGTGTTATCGGTGCGAAAATGAGCTTCGAACAAAGAGCCAACGTTTAATTTTGTTTTGAAATTGGTAAAACTTTTGCCAAAGCGTTTCAATTGATGAAACAGGTTTATGGCAATGATTGCCTATCCCGTAGCAGAGTGCACGAGTGGTTTCAACGTTTTCAAAGTAGTCGTGAGGACAAAAATTACGATCAACATGCGAGCCAATCCAAATCTGTGATCATCGGAAATTCCATCGAAACTGTGCGTGAATTCATCAAAAATCAGCCGACATCATCATTGAAATGCATGGAAATGGAATTGAACATCTCCAAAACATCGATTTATTGCATTTGGATCGAACATTTGGGCTTACGAAAAGTGTATGCACGGTTTCTTCGGCACAAATTGACTGACGACCAAAAATTGCTCAGAATTCAACATTCGAAAGACGATTATTTGACCAAAAATCACATTTTAACCATTAACCATAAAAATACGTAGAAGCCATTCAAAAGGCTTGCACCGGCATACTGGCGGCCATACTGCCTAACGAGCTAAAACACTCGTTTGACATGCTTTTGTGCACGATCCAAAACCTGTATTGAAGCAGAAGAAAACTGTTTTGAATAAAATAAATTAATTTTTCCGATAAAATCGTTCGATCTGTTTTTTTTAAGACCTGTTTATTTTGGAACGCTCCTTGTATATCGACAATATAGTAGAATTCAGCTTTAGGGTACCAAAACATATTTTTGGAATTTTTAGCTTTTCTCCGATTTTTTCCCGGACTTGACGCGTAGTTTATACTTGATCTGTAGGAAATTTAAATATATAAACCCATCTGCAAACTGTCAACAATAAAGTTTAATCTTTGAAGTAGCAGATTGGTGGGAGCGCCATTCTTAAGCTACAACTTACTAGTGTTCTCTCCTTCTACTTAAGCACCACATGTCAGAAGTTTCACTGAAGAGCAAAAAGCTTCGGCTAACTTTCTATTACCACTTGCATTTTCCGTGTTATTGCCAATTTGAATTATTCATTGATGGCAGTGTTTGTTATTTTAAAATATCTAAGCTCAGCCCCAAACAGAATTTTTAACTCAGAAATTGAGAACATATTTTCAAATCTAATTATTACCGATTTTATTTATTTTTTACAAGATTTTACAATACACGCTGGTGCCTTAATTGGCTAACAGTGTCATCCACTTTGACATTTGCGTCAAACAAAATATATCCACGGGACATAAATCGATGTTCTTACATGCTTATATTAGGGAGAACGTTACTTCCCAAATTTGTTGTTTTACAAAAGCTCCCTTAAGCTTCAGCTTTTGCCCTAAAAAATAATCTGGTGTAAACAAGCTATTTATTTTCAATTTAAACCGTGCTTAAATGAATTAACTTTTCCTATATACTCTCCATAAGAATTTTTAACTTTCGCAAAAAAAAATTTTTATCTCGAAAGCAAATAAATCTGCAACTTTGAAAGGTGATATTCTGATACAAAATTTTTCGCTCCACAAAAAAGTTCGTGTTGGATTTTTCATAATTACAGTATTTTAGAAGTTATACACAGTTAAAGTTTTACTTCCCATGTAATGTATGCATTTAGTACACCATGTCGTATGAGCAACAGAGAATAAATGTAAATCACTTGTATGAATGGTCAGATCAAGCAAGGGCAAAAACTGAAAGCTCAGGGGGCATATGCAAAAAAAATCAACTTTTAATATAACGGACACCCTAATGTACAAATATTGATATATATATGAGACACATATGTATGTGATGAGGCAGAGCAGAGTTGTACAGGCATCTGCTTCTTAGGTGAGTAACACAAGAGTACATTAATTTACAATCAATTACATATGTCTCAAGCAGTATAAGCAGACAGCTGTCTAAGGCCACAGACGATATGCTAAGAAATTATATATGAGTATTAGGTAGCTGGTTTTATGAAATTGTCATATATATACATGTGTATGTGTGTGTGTTTGCAAAATATATGTTACTATTCATGCCACATTCCTCCGCTTGGAAGTCATCAAATTGAACAACTTCAAAAACTCATAATCATCACAGCTATAATAAATTATGGCAACGATTACAACTATGACAGCGCAAGGAAGAGAAAGTGCAGAAGCGTACGACAAGGCAGTCAACCATTGAAGCAAAAAGTCAATCAGCCAGGCATTTGATGAACAGCAGGAATGCTCGTACATGTATATATACATAAGTACTAAATATTACCGAGTAGTCACAACCGTCGAAATGCGACTATAAGCATCCATACATATTTGTACGTTTCGAAAATGATGAAACTATGTTCAACAACGACAAAAATGTGGCTCAGACGCAGACATGCCATAGGCTGGAAGCACAAAATGCGACTAACTTACAATCAAAGTCCATACATACTCTCATACATACATATTCAGATTCTCACATATATACATACGAATTTATATACTCATATCTGTAGGGCACTTTCGGTTGTACGCACCAATTTACTGGATACCAATGTAAACCATGTAAGCTTGCTACAAACTTATAGCCCGAAATGATAAAAAGTGAAATCAGAGAGCAAAAATCAAATTATTTCTACCGTTAGCCATGATCGTTGAACACACAAAAGCACGCAATAAAAACACTAACCACTAAGTGACCGAAGCATGAAATGGGCAACCGTTGGCCAAGCCTAAAACACAAACTGCGAAGCTACAATTCTCCTCATATAACTGTATATGTATGTATGTTTGCTTGTGTGGCAATATTTAAGAGGGGATCTCCAAAAATTCATCTTCGTTTCTTCCTCGTACTACGACTTTGTTACCCGGCTGCTGCTCGCTGGAAACGGAAATAGGTCATTTGCCATAATATTGGCAATTTTTTTGCACAATAAAGATTAAGTCGCAGTTCAAATACATGGAAGCAATTATGTGTGCAAACATACGTATATGTATATTAGGGTTGGTCAAAAATATGTACGAATTTTTTATAAACTTAACCATTTAAAATATTCGACTATCTTACGGCAAACTCATTTTTTTCTCTTAAATTTTTTAACTCAAAAAAATTCTTTAACTTTAAAAAATAATACATACATACCCTTATAGGACTTCTCTACTTAAACAATTCAGTTTATGAAAAAGTTGTAGGAGACCATTTTGTAGAGCATTCAATTCCACAAAACGAAATATGTTTCGAGTAAATGGAAAAATATGAATTTATCTATCTGATAATAAGAAAAAAATAGAAATCGTTAGGTTGGTGTTACATATCATTAATGAAAATTCTATATAGCCTTACTTAAAAAGCCGAATATCTCGAGAAGTATTATTGACAGCGATTTTAACCTCGGACTTTTTTTGTAGCAAATAAAATTTCCTACAAGTTTGTCATTTACATTTTTTCAATAACTCTTGCCATTGAAGAAATGTATACAAAAAAATGCGAATTTCGTGGAAAAATCAGGTTTAGAGCCCCGTACTACCTCGCCGGTGTGAATTTCGAATTTGTCACAATGGGCACTTTTGTAGAGTGTTCAAATCTAAGGAATATGTGTCTACAGTCAAAGCGATGCCATAAAATGCCTCTGAGCTTTAGAAATTTGATGATAAAAGTCACGATTGTCGTATATTTTGAATGGAAAATTTTTACATGCCGTAGTCTAGTCCTTAATGTGAATAATAAGGGCTCAAATTTTCACGGATTTTTTTAGGGTATTTCCAGAGAAATTTCATGATGGGTTTGAAAAAAA
The DNA here is from genome assembly GCF_016617805.1 of Bactrocera tryoni. NCBI lineage: Eukaryota > Metazoa > Arthropoda > Insecta > Diptera > Tephritidae > Bactrocera > Bactrocera tryoni. Next base: position 57,151,458 of record NC_052502.1, on the reverse strand, counting down.
TGAATAGTTAAAAAAACACCCTAATATACATATAAGAAATGTGTGCAAATACAGCGTAGACCATTTATTTATGTTGACTTTTTTGTTGTATTTAACCATATAATTTATGAAGCCAACTTTGTGAGCTGGAAAATGTGGCGGTCAGTCTGCGATGCAATCAAACAGCATAAATATATTATGGAAAAAACATTTACAATATAAATAAAGTCGCAAAATAAGTTACTTAAAGCGCAACAACCCAAAAAGAACAAGAGTTTTAGCAACAAAGTATTCCATATTTTATACAAATACCCAGCGAACATTTGGAGACATTTTAAGCTTTCATATTTATTAGGAAATTATTTATTTATACAACTTGACGTAATCCATATGTATATAAATAATAAGTACGTACTTCTGGGATCAAATTGAAAGGTGAATTTTTAATTTATACTTCGCGTTCTTCGAATCGGTTTTTTTCTGCAAGTACTGTTAGTGACATCTATGTTAAATTTCACTTCAAAATATTCATTTGTAATTGAGATACGCATTGTTTTGTGAGGCTCCAAAAGTGAATTCTTCGATTTTTACTGTGTCTGAATTTATTGAACAAAGAACTGCGATAATGCACCATCTCATACTGCATTGCTTATTCGTGATCATTTCGCCACATTTTCAACTAATATCGTACCGCAACCACCGCACCGTTTTGAATCAATTGAGGATACAAAGAATACAAATGACTGGAAAATTCGTTGGCATAAGTGTACTGCAGCGGGAGGGGATTACTTTGAAGGAGAGTAATAGTTTCGGAGATACAGCCTTGAGAACTTGCACCCTCGAGGCTTAAAGTCGGTTGGTAAGATTTCTCGAGGACTACTCAACCGATCTTCATGAAGTTTTACACAGGTCTTTGAAATACAATTGTTTGTAACAATAACAAATTATTATAAAATAATGAATTTCCTTATATGAGAGAAAAATTGTTGAAAAAAAGGCTGCCTTTTGCTCGAGGAAACCCATGTAACCCCTAAATAAGTCACTGCTGGATTTAAAGGATGAAACAGCTGATGATGTGTTTGTGATGCAAGTTGCGATAACCCTCGCTAAACAAATGATCGCTTATCGCATGTACACACATCATATAAAAATAATTTCGAAAACACTATGCTCAGAGGCATCTGCCTCATCTACAGAAGTGTGCAAAAAAATTAATTTCATGATAGGTTTCCTATGCCACTCAGAAGTCCCAAGGGATTGTAGTTTTGTCTCATCGAACTTAGGTATATATGTATATTTGGAAACAATTCACTTCAAAAAAAATTACCGTTTGGTATCATATACATATCAAAAGCGTCCTTTAGTCCTTCATACTTTTATACCAAAAATTAACGCGTTTCAGGATTTTTTCTTGTTATATATAAGTTCACGATTTCTAAAAAGCTTATGTGTATGTATATAACATACCTATATGCCATACATACAAGTATACATATAGCCATATACTAACACTCCCACCACTAACAGCATACACTTCTCTCTTGATTATTTCTTCCATACTTGCTAATTGATCTTTCCTTTAATCTTTCCTTACACTCTTTCTCTTAAATAATAATACCAACAACAATAAGCATTTGCACTCATTAGTTTTAAGCTTGCTTACATTATGTTAACGTCTTAGCTGTAAGGATTAGAAATTGAATTTAATTAGTAAAATTACTTTAAAAAGAACGGACTTGTTATTATATGCAAACATGTATATTAGTCAAAAAACAAGAAAAAACGTTAACTTCGGCTGCACCGAAGCTAATATATTCTTCACAGGTGCAATTCTTTTAGTAACTATGTGTTCAGTTTGTACGGAAGCTATATGCTATAGTAATCCGATCTGTTCAATTATTTCGGATATTGTATTGTTACCTTTAGCAGTAATCCATGCCAAATTTCGTGAAGATATCACGTCAAATGCGAAAGTTTTCCATACAACCCCTTGATTCCGATCGTTCGGTTTGTATGGCAGCTATATGTCATAGTGCAGCAGCTTCTTGAAGAGAAAATGACGTTTGCAAAATTTCAAAACGATATCTTAAAAACTGAGGGACTAGTTCATATATATACAGACAGACGGACAGACGGACATGGCTAAATCGACTCAGCTCAACATACTGATCATTTATATTAGGTTGTCAAAAAAGTCTTGCGGTATTTTCGCTAGTTAGCGCTGAAAGTGCGTAGTTCATTTTATTCGTCGCATCGGGTCATGCTACGAGTATACCTTTTTGGAAAGCTCATTTCACGCGCTAACACGTGTTTGATTGATTGTTGTTTCTTTTAAGTCGTTCGTGAGTTATAGCGTCACAAACATGGAGCAAAATAAAGAGAAAATACGTCATATTTTACAGTACTACTACGATAAAGGCGAAAATGCATCTCAAGCCGCCAATAAAATTTGTGCAGTTTATGGACCCGATACAGTTTCCATTTCCACCGCACGACGATGGTTTCAATGTTTTCGTTCTGGTGTAGAGGTGGTCGAAGATGCGCCACGCTCCAGAAGGCCTGTCGTCGAAAATTGCGATAAAATCGCTGAATTGGTTGAAAGAGACCGGCATAGTAGCAGCTTTAGTATCGGTCAAGAGCTGGGCATGAGTCATAAAAAATTCATTTCAATTTCAATAAATAAAAAAAAAAGTAAAAAAAATACCTCAAGACTTTTTTGACAACTCATTATATATACTTTATAGGGTCTCCGACGCTTCCTTCTGGGTGTTACAAACTTTGTGACAAACTTAATATACCCTATTCTGAGTATAATTATTCTTGACAGTGTAATCTTGTGCACTGGGTGAAATAATGTAAAAATTTCCGAAGCATAAAAATGTATTCGGAGTAAAATAATTTAAAGAGCTAAGCGGATTTAATGTATCATTTCGTGTTGAAATATATATCATTGCACGACTGCACTCAATCATACCCAAATCATTTTGTGCTTGAATGAGCAATGCGTTTATTTTCATATGAAGAGATAATGCTCAAGCTTGTATAAGTACAGGTATATGTAAAGCATTCACAGTGCCAGGAGATTATTTTGAATAAAACCGGCTGCAATTGAAGTTGTTTATTTAGTAAAATCCCTTCAAATCTACTTAAAATCCAACTTTTATTCGTTCAATAACATCCACCATTAATCAATAAAATGAAAGATGTATAGATTTACACTTAAAAGTTTTTGAATTATGTATATTTCCTAAAATACATCAAACAGGCTTGCAGAATAAATATTTCAAGAATTGGAAGGAAACTTCATTTAGCTGAAAACAATTACGTATGGAACACACCATGAGTGAAGTATCTTTTGGATAAACGTATATACAAAGAAGACGCTGGACACTAGTTCATATTTGACAGTGTTAAGAGAGCTACAACGAGTGCGATTGAGTCATATCAAACAATCGTATCGAAAACACAATAAAATCAATTTAGCTGATCATACCCAAGTTTGTTGAATATTCGACTACCGACCAGAGTCAACTAAACAAGATAATCAGGCAGAGAAACAGCTAAATACTCGATTTAGGTCATTTATTGATAACTATAGGGGAATTGCAAAATCATCGGCACACTTTAATAGTTTTAAGTAATTATCACAGATCAAATTTTTTCTAGATATCTTCTTCAATTTCATGCTCTCACAATGAATTTCGTATAAAGAGAATTTTAAGGAACACGAGTATAAATCTGCTGATATTAAATACATTGACTAAATCGAAGCTCCCGATAAAGTAACTCATTCAAAAACTGAATCTGCTTTATTTTCTAACTATATTTCTTAACTGGGTATCTTCTTATCTCAACAATAAAAGAGAACGCATGATATGTGATACCTTCTTGCCTAAACAGAGCACTAAAGGAAGGCCACATAAAAATAGACAGGATCAGCTGCATGATGAAGCTCAGGAAGGAAGTTAAAAAATAATACAGATGTTTCAACTTCGGGTATCTGCAGTGAGAATGCAAAGCTCCAGACAGAAAGGGTCAAGGACTACGATGCAGGAAACCCGGGCATAAGCGGAAAGACTGTAACAACCCACCGAGCTGCTGTCTTTTCGTTGAACAGAAGCATAGTCAAACGGATCATACCATAGGGTCTCAAAGATTTTGCAGTATAACATGCACAGAAGCGAAACTTCTGCCAAAGCTCATGCTATACCTCGCCAACGATGTAGCAGTTATTAGCAAGCAATATAAGAGAGCGGGAGACGGAACATGGTTGGAAGACACCACCGCAACAGCGGCAATGTAACTAACAGAAAGAAGTAGTCTCAAAAGAACAACGGAAGAGGAAATAGGAAATTGTCTGAATATGAAATGAAAGCATCATGGTAATTAGCTTTTATCCGACGCCGAGTGATCCCAGCTCAAACTTCCAAGCAAAGCTCGAAGCCAATGCTCGAAGAGGATGCCGCCCTACACACGTCATTAATTTTTAACCGGAAATGTCATCCTCAAAGTCGTGGAATTGGGCACACCGACAATAAATTCATCGAAAACCCCTTGACATCGCAGCTGGACTAAGCCTTATCGTCGCGTATAGGGCAACAAAAACCACCTTCAGAAGGTCGGGATTCATCGTTACAACTCCCAATATTACGCTGATCTCCGAGGGATCAGCAAACCAGCTACATGAGTGGAAAGTGCTAAAAGCCTACGAAATCGACCAAAATAGGCAGGAATATTGTAAAAGAAACTATGAGCAACATTACAGAGATATATCCAAGATCGCAAAACTTCACGTAATGCCGACGAAAACTTACGCAAGTTATGCTTCGAGCACACTCCAACCATATGTGTGCTCACACTGCCTTAACCTTAACCGCGGAAAAAACTATGCTGATCTCAGAAACTAATCAAGCGATGAAATTAATAAAAAACCTCAATATAAGGATGGTTAACAAATGGTTGGTCCCAAATTCAGCACGCTAGAAAAAGGCAGCAAATATAGCCATGTCGCTATCTAAACTTATGGCAAACACCGGAGGACATCGCAGGCATAAGGAATCTGCTCATAGACACAACACAGTCAGTGCTATTATATGGCAGCGAAAAATGCGCCGTATCGAAAAACACTCAGATAGACATCACTAGCTAAGGTGCAGAGGACAGCATCCCTGAGAGTCGCTTGGGCGTACCGCAGGATAATAGAATCCGCAATGCTAGTATTAAGCGGCGCTATCCCAATAGATCTAAGAAATTGTTATGGTAGAAAAACGGAATAGAAATATATGTGTCCACAAGACAACAGGCGAGGAAGCAATCACTTGAACTCTGGAAAGTTCGGTAGACAAGAGAGCGCCAAAGCAATTGGACAGTCAAATTGATAGAAAGATAAAGAGGTATGGTAGACGAAAACGCGAGGTGAACTACTACCTAACTCAGATGCTTTTCTAGCACGGGTATTTCCCCAAATATCTATACAATATTGGGAAAGCATAAAACGCTGCATGTATTTACGGAGACGAACCATTTGACGTTACAAACTGTAACTTTTTTCAGTACCATCGATGAGAAGAAGCACGGAGAGCATTGGAAAATAAGCTGGGTCAACTAAATATGGAAAATATGATAGCAAAAATGAGAGCCAGTGACGATAACTGAGAAGCAAATTGCCTAATATAGGTATACGGACGCGGAGGCTCTGGAGAATTAGATTCAATAGAAAGTGAGTCAAACACCTCAATGCCAGCGCCAAATTCGTAAGTATCCCAGGACGCAGAGAGGGTTAAAACTGAAACAAAAAATTATAAAAATGGAAAAAAAAAATAATTATTTTACAAACGTTTTGAAAAAGATTCATAAAAGCGCCTTCAAACTCTTTACAAATATTAAACATGTTGGCTGATTTATTTCCGAAATTTTATGTAAGATATTTTCTCATAAAAAGTATAAATCATAATTAAAAGTCTATATTTTACAGACATTAATTTCACATCAACGATACACTCAAAATTACATGAAAATTAAAGACATCTCCACATTCACTCACATTTGGCAGCACAATATTGTGAACTTAATTTGATTTTCATCACCGTCATCATTAATTACATTTGATTACTTTTTAAGACAGCACTTCTTTCCATCCTCACACTCGACGTGTCGAAGCTTTTGTCACTTCCACCAACACGCGCAACACACATACAAGCTACACGATGACTTCGGTGTAAGACAAAAACGCGCAGGCGAGCAATTTGTGAAAAGCGAACAAACAATAAATTAATTCGAGCATTTAATTATCAGCGCCAAAGCGTGAAAATACGGAATAACGAAAATGCAAATGGGAAATGAGAAATTGACAAAACACAGAAACACAAAAACAAAGCGCAGTGCTATGCCACTGAGAGATAAGCACTGAGAAAAGTATTTATAAGCGGCAATAATTGCTAGGAAAGCTATTAGTCAATATGAAGTGATGAAAAACTCAAACGAGCAGTGACTGGGATATCCAATGAAAAATGGAAATTATTTATCATCCGTTTGAAAGCATTGAGATTGGATACACCCTTTTAGCCAAATAATATAAAAAAATACCTACAGGTTTTATAAATTTATTTAGAAAGCTTGTAAATGAAGCTTTTTGGATAAAATTAAATTATTCGACTTATGTTTATATAATAATCATTTAACTGGTTTTGTGTAGGAGCGTTTTACGAGACTTATATTTTATACTGATTAGGATTGGTATCGTCACTTCACTAGTTCCGGTAATTTTTTCCGCAGCCTCTTTAACCTTTTATGCTATCTTCTCTGAGTTCATAACTACAAAAGATATCAAAAGGTTAAGAGGGAAGTTTGCATCACTTCCTAGTTGTAAGGAATCTAAGGCTAAAAATATTGCTAGCCATCTATTAACGAACTTTTTCGGAGGAGGTTTAGAATCATCTCAAAACTTTTTTCTTGGCCGCTAAGCTTTCATAAAACTAATATGTATTGAAGCAGTTTCGATATTCAGTCATCCAGACTAATTAGGTTACATCGAAATTAGTCGCTTCAACAGACTAGAGTAGACTAAAAGTTATTTTTTCGCTTTCTGTTCCCATTTATAAGTTTTCTAGTATCATGAAAGGCCGACGTACAAGTGAGTGATCCATCGGGGGTTCAAGTTAGGTCTTCCTCCAACTAATAAATAAATAGAAGCTAATATACAGGGAGTTTTCAGAATAGAAAATAAGCTGTTAATAGATAGATATAAATTGAAGTTTTTCCCCGCGAGCTGTGGTATATTGACTCACCTCTATCACAACGACTCATTTGGATTCAGTTATGGATACTTCTTTCCGGTATACTGCTAAGTGCTATCGCGGCGATGTGACGCCTATTCGGATATATGGATCCTACGTCATCAGCAATTTAACGTCTTTCGCAGAATCGTTAGTTTGCAATACAGGCTAGAGCCATATTAAATAGATGCTTCTTCAGCTTACAGTGCCCAGTGTCAAATCCACCAAATAGCAGGAATTTGTCTCTCGCGAGGTTGATTACATTTTTAAATCTAGTGAGGTTGTAAGCACCCATTAGAAACTTTGACTGGCATATGTCTAGGCGGGCTGGAGGGGCATATTGGTGAGGACAGTGAGGACGAAGACCTGTCGCTCATCGACGGCAGCATCGGCTGTCATCGCGGGAGGTTCGAATCGGATCTTCGGAGGAGAGGTAAGGGGCCTCAATTCAAGGAAAGGCAATGTATTTTGGGATCTCTCGAACGGGAGACCTCCTTTTGAGTAGTGGTTAGAAACGATTTAGATTTCTTTTGCATTTCAGCTCTCTAACGCAGTATCTAGTGGCGGTGCAAGTGAAGAAAAAGGAAGGTTCTGACTTCGTCCATGCATCGCCCGACCTTCCAGGGGAGATGGCTGTAGCTTCGTTTTCAGTGGACGAATGTATAGGAAAGCTAAACCGCCTATCAGTTTGCAACCAAGTGGACCTGATCTGGATGCCGTGGAATAAAGGTGTAGCCAGCAATAAGCTGGCCGACGAACTAGCCCGCTCTGCGGTAGCGTCCAATATGATGGGGCCAGAACCATGCTTTGCGGTGGGGTTCCATATTGTAAAGGAGCTACTCTGCATGGAGGAGGGAGTGGAAAGAGAACGGCATGGAAAGATTTCCATACACGTGGACAGCGATTACATTTCCTCAGTCGCACCCAGCAATCTCCTGGAACTGTTCAGAATGCTGCATCTTTGTGACCATATGTGATATATGTGGGAGAGGGCACAACAGACCATAGTTCGTAGTGCAAAAACTAAATTTCCTATTTATCTATATGTGCTAGTACTTCTCTCTGCATACTCTTTCCTCCTAACGGAGGAACTCCTTTACGGTATGAGGACCAACCGCAGTACAAGGTTCCGGTTCTCCCATTCCCGGTTATGCCCTTGTCAATGTCTTTGGTAATCTGCGTAGGAGTATAATCCACTCCAGTTATAAAATTCCTTTATATATATTATCTTTGTTCAAGCACGAATGAGTTTCGCGCTTCTTTCAAAACTGGATGTTGGGGCAAATAGATGAAATCAGTATATAATGGATTAATGTTATATATATAGTGTTTGTTTTTAATCGAATGAAAACTGTGGATACTTCAGTTAAGGGGATTAATCCCTTAGTAACCACCAATGCGGCTTGAAAATGGCAATTGACTTTAAAAATTAGATTAGTGTTTGAAATCTTTTAAAATAATTTTGTCATAAATATTTCGTTTGTCACATGACCCCAGCGAAAATTCATAAATTATGACGCAACAAACTTTTGAACGCATAAATTATATTCACTTTCACACTTCAGAGAGTAAGGCTGCAAACTTTCGACACAGTACAAAATCACGGTACATGGAAGATTACTAACAGAACAAGCAAGGATTTCCGCTTTATGCTAAACACAAGTTATAAAATGCACTGAAGCTTTACGCAATTCTCAACACCTTTCTAATGCGGCAAACGGTCGTAAACAAAAGAAAAGCACAACAGTTGGAAGAGTCAGTAAGTAAAATGGTGGGGTTAGTCAGATGAGAAAAAGGTGCTAAGCTTGAAGAAAAGAAATAGTGAAGGAAGAACACAGTTTTTGGGATGGAGCATAAATTAGCATTTGGCAAATGTCAGAAAGCACTCGAAGCGTTTAGGGTGAAGAGAGAGTATGGAAATGACAGCAAAGAGTAAAATAAATAAATATGTGGCAAAATAAAACCACAAGAACCACTTTGCAATAACGTTGAAAAGTATATAAGTGCTCATATACAGACACATTTAATAAATGTATGAATGCTGACTGTGTGGCAACGCCTTGAGCTAAGCCAAAACTCATAAAGAATGTGTGCTTTGCGCTATCTTTTGCATACTTGAGTCGTTCTACACTGTTATTTCTCTCATTTCATTCCTTATCGCTGCGATGTTTGGCCTTTGCTCCATCTTGGCCCACTTTTTTTCTTGTTCTCAGTTCTCGCCTACTGGCCTTGAGCTACTTATTGCCGCCCACTGCGCGGCTGTCTAGTTTCCTGCCATACTCAGCCCATCAAATTGTGCGTATTAGTGCATTTGTTATTAACAAGATTAGCGTCAAACTCACACCACCATCTGCACGTTTCAAAGCGTCTCTGTGTTGTACCGTTAAATTGACTGCGCTGTAAAGAAAACAACTTTGTTTGCGGTGATGAATGATGGTAATTTTTATTTATGCACAGCTAGACAAAAACTGCAATTTTACATTTTTTTCTTTGCGTCCTCAGCACTTTTTGTTTTCCTTCTTGACGTGCGTTTTGCCTTTTTTATTCTCATCTCTAGTCTACCAACGACGAGTTTTTGCATATCTTAGCTCTTCAACATCTATTGCTGCGATATATCACGGATTTCAAATTCGCTTTGTCTACAATTTGCCGCTGGAAAGCTGGATTTGCTTTGTTATCGGCGGCTAGATCAGCTGGTTCTCTCTCAATCATTCATCATTCACGGCTGACGAATCAAATTTTCTGAGCGAAATGTGAATTTCTGGTTTGTTTTATAAGATCTGAGTGCACAAGAAAAACATGCAAAATATTTATACCGCTAAAACCGGAATATTGATAAAATTTAAGACACATTAATGTTGATTATAATAATATTGATTCGTTTTCGAGCATTTTGGATTGTATATGTGAGGCTTCTCGATATCTACACGGTATAAGTTTTCGAGATTTGGTCATTGAAACAACCAATATACTTCAAAGCCTTTTTTCGTATTTATGAGCAGTCAAAAATTCATTGACATCGCTGCTTGATAAAACAAAATAAGACTTTAAAAGCAAATATGAATAGTGTGCTAGTTTCGTCCTGCTCTTTACTATACATAGAACTTATGTCTACTTCTGCTCTCTCGCACATCTTCAAATTGACTTTCAGACCCCAAACTGAGCTACCATTATTCATGAACAGATTTGCATGGGTAATCCTATATTTCTGAATTTGCTTTTGTGATTTCTGGCTCATCAGAGATAAATTGTGTGGCGTAGTGGAAGAAACCGAGTTTTTTATAAGTGTTTAACTATTATTTCATAGTTTCCAGAGTTTTATTTGTGATGCAAGCAGTTTTCTACTGCTTTATAATATAAGCAATGAAATATATACTTTCAGAAAATGAAATGAATGAGAAATTACAAAGGAGATAAATGATGCCCATGGGAAAATATCGCAAAGAACAGTTGAACATATCTTTTCAGAAAAAAAACCTAAAACTCTGCCGTTCGGCAAATAAACCAAAATTGATCAAGCGAATGAAAAATCAACGCGCCCTATAGGCCGAGTTCCATCAGAACTACATACAAGTGGATTGGAACAAGGTAAACATAACAAGTAAGGAAGGGCTAAGTTCGGGTGTCACCGAACATTTTATACTCTCGCATGATAAAGTGATAATCGAGATTTCATTATACGTCATTTACATATTTTTCAAATACCGTATTTTTGTAAAGTTTTATTCCGCTATCATCATTGGTTCCTAATGTACTATACATATATTATACAGAGAAGGCATCAGATGGAATTCAAAATAGCTTTATATTGGAAGAAGGCGTGGTTATGAACCGATTTCACCCATATTTCGTACATGTCATCAGGGTGTTAGGGAAATATTATGTACCTAATTTCATTGAAATCGCTGGAGTAGTTCCTGAGATATGGTTTTTGGTCCATAAGTGGGCGAGGCCACGCCCATTTTCAATTTTTAAAAAAAACCTGGGTGCATCTTCCTTCTGCAATTTCTTCCGTAAAATTTAGTGTTTCTGACGTTTTTTGTTAGTCGGTTAACGCACTTTTAGTGATTTTCAACATAACCTTTGTATGGGAGGTGGGCGAGGTTATTATCCGATTTCTTCCATTTTTGAACTGTATATGGAAATGCCTGAAGGAAACGACTCAATAGAGTTTGGTTGACATAACTATAGTAGTTTCCGAGATATGTACAAAAAACTTAGTAGGGGGCGCGGCCACGCCCACTTTTCCAAAAAAATTACGTCCAAATATGCCCGTCCCTAATGCGATCCTTTGTGCCAAATTTCACTTTAATATCTTTATTTATGGCTTAGTTATGACACTTTATAGGTTTTCGGTTTCCGCCATTTTGTGGGCGTGGCAGTGTTCCGATTTTGCCCATCTTCGAACTTAACCTTCTTATGGAGCCAAAGAATACGTGTACCAAGTTTCATCATGATATCTCAATTTTTGCTCAAGTTACAGCTTGCACGGACGGACGGACGGACAGACGGACGACTGACTCTACTCGTCACCCTGATCACTTTGGTATATATAACCCTATATCTGACTCTTTTAGTTTTAGGACTTACAAACAACCGTTATGTGAATAAAACTTTAATACTCTCCTTAGCAACATTGTTGCGAGAGTATAAAAAGTTATGAACGACCCACGAAAGTCCCCCATTCAAAGTTACACTGCTATTTAAAATGATTTTCTTAACAAAGATTATCTTTAACGACGAATGCCGTCTAGAAGGAGTGACAGAAGGCATTCAATTTGTGTGACGTTGACTGTGTGAACGTTATGCGGAGAACTGCATTCAAAACATAATAAAACAGCCCCCAGTGTAATGATTTGCAACTGCTCATCGGAGGAAGGTCCTGAACCAATTTATTTTATTGAGGGAACGATGAATAGTGAGCAGTACATCAATGTACTTCAACGTGGTCTTTTACCATATTTGGCAACACTGAACCCTTCAACAGCCCATTACACATACCTATGAGCACGAGCAGACAGCTCGACGAACGACTGATTTCCTTCACAACTTTTGCGAGCAATTTTCCCGACCTAAGTCCCATCGAAAACTGTTGATTGTTCCTTAAATCGAAGGTGTATTCCCGAAGAAATCCCACAGTAGCCGCACTCAAAGATAACATAAATGATAAAAAAATTTTTAAATAGTATGCCTCAAAGGGTGAAAGCTGTTATTAAAAATAACGGTTTGTCAACAAAAAATTGAAGGTTTTCTAAATTTTATAAAAAAAAGATATTTTAAATAAATATTATACAAAAATATGCGTTCACATATCGTAATAATTTTTGGTTTATTTGACTCTGAACGCAAAATAATGTGTATGAATAATTTTTCTTTTCCCTAATGGGTCGGCGGGGTACTGTATGGTATATTTTTTTGTTGAAGGTTTATTTTTTTACAAACATGTCAGCGAATATAAAAAAAAGTAATATAAAGTTCGGTCTTGTAAAATAAAAAACATGGACTTATCACGCTGATATACATACTATATATATAATTTGATATTTATATTTAAATATATATGTAATTTGGTTATGGTCTTCGACGTTTCCTTTTGGTTTTTCCAAATATCGTGGCAAGCTTAATGCTTGTTCAAGGATTAATTTTTATTGTAATAGTTTTATCTTTGAACATATTTTTTAAATTAGATGGAGGTCAATCTTACTTGGGATCTTAGACTATGGCTTGATTGCACGGAAACCAGCGGCTAAACTGCTTTTAACGAAGAAAATAAGGAATGTTTAGAATGGGCAAACGATGGGACGATGTGACCAAAGATGCCTTCTATCAACGCTTGGAGCGCGCCAATGAGAGCTGATGTCAAAATCGTGCTTGGCGACTTTAACGCCAGAGTGAACAAAGAAAGTATCTTTTTCGATACGGTCGGTAAATTCAGCCTTCACGACGAAACATTCCCAAATGGGTTAAGGCTGATCGAAATATGGTTATCTGTAGTACTAGACTCCTGCATGTGAAAACACATGAAGCTACTCTCCGGATTGAAAAGCCAACAACCAGATCGATCATGTTGTGATAGACGGAAGACACGTATCCAGTGTTCTAGACGTGCGTACGCTCCGAGGTCCTAACATCGACTCGGACCACTATCTTGTTGCAGCCAAGATTCGCACCCGCCTCTGTGTAGCAAAAAACGCACGTCAACAAACAGAAGGAAGGTTCGACGTCAAAAAGCTGCAATCACAACAGACCCGTTAAAGGAGAATCGACACGCACCACTTCTTCGTCGATTTCAAAGCTGCTTTCAACATCACGAAAAGGATCTGCCTTTATGACGCGATGTCTGAATTTGGTATCCCCGAAAAACTAATACGGCTGTGTAAACTGACGTTGAGTAACACCAAAAGCTCCGTCAGGATCGGGAAGGACCTATCCGAGCCGTTCAATACCAACCGAGGTTTCAGACAAGGCGACTCCCTATCGTGCGACTTCTTCAACCTGCTGCTGAAGAAAATAATTCGAGCTGCAGAACTTAATCGAACAGGTACAATCTTTTATAAGAGTGTACACCTGCTAGCGTATGCCGATGATATTGATATCAAACAAACAGTCGTCGCACTCGCGACTTGGCTCTCACGTCACTGTTGACAGTCATAACTTTGAGGTTGTAGATAGTTTCGTATATTTGGGAACCAGCATAAACACCACCAACAATGTCAGCCTGGAAATCCAACGCAAGATAATTCTTTCCAACAGGTGCTACTTCGGACTGAGTAGGCAATTGAAAAATAAAGTCCTCTCTCGACGAACAAAAACCAAACTCTATAAGTCGGTCACAATTCCCGTCCTGATATATGGTGCAGAGGCTTGGACGGTGACATCAACTGATGAGTCTACATTGAGAGTTTTCGAGAGAAAAGTTCTGCGGAAGATTTATGATCTTTTGAGCATTGGCTACGGCGAATATCGCATTCGATGGAACGATGAGCTGTACGAGATATACGACGACATTGACATAGTTCAGTGAATTAAAAGACAGCGGCTACGCTGGCTAGGTCATGTTGTCCGGATGAACGAAAACACTCCAGCTTTGAAGTATTCGAAGTATTCGAGTACCCGCCAGGGGAAGCAGAGGAAGAGAAAGACCTCCACACTGGAAGACCAGGTGGAGAAGGACCTGGCTACGCTTGGAATATCCAATTATCGCGTAAGAGGTGTCCACGCCAAGTAAGAAGAAGAAGAAGAACGGGCAAAAATGCACCGTAACTGGTCCTCGGAGCAGTGGAAATTGGTAACGGTCGGATGAAAGCAGATTTCCATTCGTCGATTTTTGGGGAACGTTTCGCCGAAAATTGTGTGATGAGAACGGTTAAGAATCCTGAAAGCCAAATTGTCTGGCTTTTTATATCCGGGTACTTTAATATTTGTTGATGGGTAATTAACGCTCAGAAGTATGGAGAATTTGTATTTTATTTTATATTGCCCGTCGTAGAAGAACAAAATGGGCATACTTCTGAGACCATCTTCAAAAACGACTCCGTACCATGTCATCGGGCTAAATCGGTAAGTTTTTTATGCTATTTAAATACCGATATGCTTGTATCCTCATGTTTATGTTTAGGAAAACTTTCATGTGTTACATTTTTCTTTTTTGCAGGTTCAGAAAATGTTTGCAGACATTGGCATATGGCATGGCCAGGAAATTATCCCGATTTAAACCCGATCGAGAATTTTTGGCATGCCATGAAAAAGAAAGTTGTTCAACAATAGCTAATCTCAAAGACAGAACTCAAAAAAATATTACTGAGATGTGGGAGCAGGAAATTTCAACCTAATGCCTAGAAAACCTCGTTGTATCAATGCCTGCTTGGGTTCAAGCAGTTATAGCCACCAAAAATGGTTTAACTGCATATTAAACCATTTAATTAAATATTTATTATTTTATCATATTAAAAAAACCAAAATTACTCGAATATTAAAAAATTAGAAAAGAAAATAAAAATTCTTACATTAAATCTAAGAGAAAAATTATATTCGTAATTTCCTTATAAAAAATAGTATAAAAATTAAAATTATTTCCTCTCAAAATTATGATATATTTAGTGCTATATCCAATTGTGTATATATTTTAATTTTTATAAAAGTTTCATAAATTAACTAGCGGTAATTGCAAAAACACTGCGAAAAAGATTAGGTACGGTTTGTGTAGCCACGTGTTATTTTCTCTCCCATTACTAATGAATAAATAAGAATCTATAAGAACACTGTTTCAGCATATTCCGAACGGATATTCGATCTGCAATATCCCTTGTGTTATTTTCATTATTTGGAAGCAAACTGAAGTCTTAAGGATATCTGACAATGTACCTAGACCTTTACGGAGACTCATTGTGAAACCACCGGGACTTAATCCCCTTCACTTTATTATGTCCCCTCTGAGCCACTCCAAGCTTCTGATGAAGCCTTACTTCCCAACACGCCGAAAAGTGGTTCCACTGACATTAATAAGTTGATCCTGGCTATGATACAACACTATGGGCAATACTCTCTCTAATAATATCAATAAGAGGTGGTTGATGAGTTGCATGTTGACAATCTCTCACTGCTCCGTGCTTAACAGGATTTGGCATTATCGACTGTTGGACATTAGGTTTATAACGGTATGCGAAGAATTTGTGAGTTGGCTTCAACATAACTCAAAAAATAATTTAATAGTAAATAAGGAACAGAAGAAATATCTAAAACTATTATACTTTCCGAAAATGTCATATATACTTCCTTGAAATAATACTCTGTTAATGAATTTTCTTTGGATGACTGCTGGTAAGATTAAAAATCTTGCTGGAAGCCAGTGGTAGAAGTTGTTTGAAAGAATGTTTCTACTGAAATATCTCAAAAATTTCTTCTGAAATTTGTCGCTTTTGATAGATCCAGGATTTTACAATCCAAGTGATCCAGCTGATTTGTGATAGATTCAAAGCGTTTTGTGTTTAAATGAAATCCTCCACAAAGGACTGTTATTACAAATGCAAATGTGATAACGATCTTGGAGATTAGTCATGGAATTAATCTAGCTTCACTTAACGTTAATTTTCCCTACTTTTAAAAAAAATTGTGGATGACATTAGAGACGACATTTAACTCGTTATGTTTGGTAAAAAGTAGCTTGCTAGATGGACAGTGAGTTGGAGCGTTTATAAGACTTTTGTTGATTTGAAAGACAGTTAAATGATATATTTATGCAATATTATGGAAAAGAGACTTACCATGTTTTTTAAATACGCGACTAGTTATACATGATCTTCCAACAACCAAGCCCAGCGTGAGCTTACAAAGTTCTTGATAAGTTCTTAGCTGGAATAGTAAAATAATAACAGTTATTTTCAGCAACGTTAAATAGAACTAAGGTACTAAAATAATACCAAAATAGTGATTGAAGAGAAAAGCACCAAATTTAATTGCCCTTCTCTGACTTGCATTCAAACAAAAGACATACACTAACTCTTATTAATGCAAAGTTTGCCAAAAGTATGTTTTTGCAGCTGACATTTTTCAATTTCGATTTTTAAGCATTCTATTTTTATAAAATCTCGTCTTCGTTGCAAACACATCAGTTGTTGTTGCTGAAAGGCGTAAAAACAAAACTTTGGTATGTGCATATCAAAGGAGAATAAATAAATTGCACAATATTATTTGACAACAACGTGATATGCAAACCAGCAAATATACCAGCAGCTTCGCTGGCAACTGCCGCCCCTCCCGCCGCTGCACACCTACGTACATTGCGGCATAACTTTGCGCAGCGATGTGGCTAAAAAGAGACATTTCGCACAGCAGCAACAATAACAGGATGTTACTGCCACACCATTGGACTGCATTGCTCCGTTGTAGTCGGTATTGTTTTCAAGCTCGCCTAGAAGCAAAAAACACAACTGTCACACATCCCTAGCACGTGAGCTGTGTGTCCATTTGTTGCACATTGTTGTCGCTGTCGTTGGCATATAAAAAATTGCGGTTGCCTGTAACGGCGCTCCTCGTGCATGTTTTTCCTGGCTTACCTTCCCACACAGCCACACACACATGCAGACATATTCACTTACACATGCTCGTGGGTGTATTTATGCAAAGTACACATTTTTTGCCTGCGTGGCATGCGTGTACTTTGTGTTTGTGTTCGCTTTCATCAAGTGTTGCAATTTATGTGCAGCATGCGAATGCAGCGCAGCATGGAAAATGCGGAGCTTTTCAACGAAACTTTGTTCTGTAAATTTCCGAAATTGTTTCGAATTCATACACAAACCGGTTTATTACAGTTTTTCTTCTCTTTTTGCATTCTTGTAACATAATTTAAGGAATGGGTAACAGCGGGGTAATCACTCTTCAAAAACGTTCTATAAAGTAATATGGGCCAGACCATGATGCCACTAGTACATACAAGTATACGTACATGAAACATGTGTATTTTAAAACTTGCACATTCAAATAACTGAAGAGTCATTTTACCGATACTGACGTAATTAGACTACATTAAAGCAAGAATTGAAGAAAATACAAGCAAAATTTGATCATCAAACATGAGTCAAACAGAGTATACACCGAAATTCCTCATAGCCGGGCACCCACCATTGCAGTGGTTTTTATACTCTCACAACAAAGTTGCTAAGGAGAGTATTATAGTTTTGTTCACATAACGGTTGTTTGTAAGTCCTAAAACTAAAAGAGTCAGATATAGGGTTATGTATACCAAAGTGATCAGGGCGACGAGTAGAGTCGAAATCCGGATGTCTGTCTGTCCGTCCGTCCGTCTGTCCGTCCCTCTGTCCGTCCGTCTGTCCGTCCGTCCGTGCAAGCTGTAACTTGAGTAAAAATTGAGATATCATGATGAAACTTGATACAGGTATTCCTTGGTTCCATAAGAAGGTTAAGTTCGAAGATGGGCAAAATCGGCCCACTGCCACGCCCACAAAATGGCGGAAACCGAAAACCTATAAAGTGTCATAACTAAGCCATAAATAAAGATATTTTTAAGGTGAAATTTGACACAAAGGATCGCATTAGGGAGGGGCATATTCGGACAAAAGGTTTTTGGAAAAGTGGGCGTGGCCCCGCCCCCTACTAAGTTTTTTGTACATATCTCGGAAACTACTATAGCTATGTCAACCAAACTCTATGAGGTCGTTTCCTTCAGGCATTTCCATATACAGTTCAAAAATGGAAGAAATCGGATAATAACCACGCCCACCTCCCATACAAAGGTTATGTTGAAAATCACTAAAAGTGCGTTAACCGACAAACAAAAAACGTCAGAAACACTAAATTGTACGGGAAAAATGGCAAAAGAAAGCTGCATCCAAGCTTTTTTTAAAAATTGAAAATGGGTGTGGCGTCGCCCACTTATGGACCAAAAACCATATCTCGGGAACTACTAGACCGATTTCAATGAAATTCGGTACATAATATTCTCTTAACACCCTGATGACATGTACGAAATATGGGTGACAACCACGCCTTTTTCCAATATAACGCTATTTTGAATTCCATCTGATGTCTTCTCTGTATAATATATACATTAGGAACCAATGATGATAGCGGAATAAAACTTTACAAAAATACGGTATGTGAAAAATATGTAAATGACTGATAATGAAATCTCGATTATCACTTTATCATGCGTGAGTATAAAATGTTCGATGACACCCGAACTTAGCCCTTCCTTACTTGTTTTATTTGATTTTCAAAAATGAAAGCAATACACATAATTTTTGAACTCTATCACATTTAAAGTTAAGATATTATCTTTTTAGAACAGTGATTTCATGTACATATGGTAGCTTTGTATATACTGTTTACGGGTTTCAAAAAATCGATTTTTTTTATTGTCTTCAAATTGAGCCAAGTAATACACGAAGATTTCACTGAAATTTTTATTTTTTTTTTGTAAAACCGTCTGCTAAACAAACTTTCAGTTTTTTCTTCCTTTTTTTACTTTAAATTATCCTGTAAGAAGTTAACCTGCCAAAGCGGGCATATCTTTTTTTCAAGGGGTCACCGAAAATGACGTCGCAAAAGCCGAGTTTAAAATATTTTTACCAAAAATTTCACAATTTCGTTGCTAATATTGTATGTGTATAACGAAAATTCTAATGAAATATTTCATTTTTTATAAGAAAGAATTAAAAAAAGGCTATTTTTACCCGAGGAAAGCCGAAGAAATACCTTAAGATGTAAAACGTCAACATGAGTAACGGAATCCAAGCAATTTTATATCATTTTTTATCACTAATTCGACCCAGCTCGTCATGCTGTTGAACCGTGCTACAATGGCACTGAATGTTCTTTGGAAACTAGGCAACTACTCCCTGAGGCGTACCTGGTCACTTCTAAATCAGGAGATCCAGAAAGCAATCTTTGGAAAGTGACTTTTTCTTTTTTTCTTTACTGGCGTAGAAACCGCTTACGCGGTTATAGGCGATTTAACAACAGCGCGCCAGTGACCAGGCAAAGAAAAAGCCGACATCCAAATTCTCATTAGCTCTCAAGGCCTTTGGCGACGAACTAATGCAGAAAAAGCCGATGAGCTTGCCACACATCTACAAAGCACTTGACTAGTTTTGTGAAGGCCTGAATAGCTGAAACATATGGTATAAAAGTGAAGGAGGAGATGAAAGATATTTAATGCACTAGCCTTGAAAGCACTACCAGGAAACGTGCTTGATCGTCAGACTTGTGAATGGTTCGCCCAGACTCTGCTAATTTCTATGGAAATGTCCTGAGATAGTTTTGATTCCGAAGCCTGGTAAACCTGAGCATCTGGTCAATTCATATCGATCGATTAGCTTAGTGGTAATAGTGGCGTACTCTATAGCTGATGCCATGGGAAATTGTAAATATTTTTTAACCGATGTTCTTCCAGTATTTGACATGGTCTTGCATCTAGGCCTTTTAGCTTTAAGAATAAATCTGACTCCACAATTAAGGCAATCCATGCGAATGACACTTCACTGCAGGCATCAACTAGCAATTCTACTGCTGCCGTCAGGAAATTGCAAACTCAATTGACCGCTCTATAACCGTGAAAAAGTCCGTACAAGGTGGTGCAAGCCTTCAGGCAGGAAATAGGCCTTATATGGTCAGTTGCTACCAAGGAGCACAAGCATAAATATCCGAGACTTTATAAGAGGCGTACCTGTATATGGAGACAGAAAATCGGGAGAACCCAGCTCAGCTTAAGGTTTGCTCAGCAAGATATGAGTAGTAAATATGGCGCAGCTCAGCTGATATAAATTTTAAAGATATTAAAGCCTTCCGAAATAAAGTTCTTCGTTCTGTAGTCAGTGCACCTTTTCAAGTTAAACATGACGTCCTACACCAAGACTTAAAAATAGTCACTGTAAAAAGAATTATACAAGAACGTACTTGCGATAATATCAAGAAGATATTATCCATTAGGTCTCCCCTTTCAATTCAATTGATATCACATTCAG
The DNA here is from genome assembly GCF_016617805.1 of Bactrocera tryoni. Taxonomy (NCBI): domain Eukaryota; kingdom Metazoa; phylum Arthropoda; class Insecta; order Diptera; family Tephritidae; genus Bactrocera; species Bactrocera tryoni. Next base: position 57,130,724 of record NC_052502.1, on the reverse strand, counting down.
TTACTATACATATGTAAATTTTTTGCATTGTACTGGAACATCATTGTTGTTTTTGTCAACAAATAAGCACACACATCCAAATATATTTTCTACATTTTTAAATAAATAATTATAATATATAATAAGAAATAAGGTGTAATTACCATTTTACGTCAGCGGCTTATCTTGGGAATTTAAGTGAAAAATATTTAAATGAATTGTAGAAAATTAAAATACATTCGTATGACATTATATAGATTAATGCGGATGACCGCAATCACATCAAACGACGCTGAATTCGCGCGAATATACAACTTATCAGAGACGTCTATCGCAGCAAGAGATGAGAGAATCAAAAGTATCACAAAGTGACAGCAACGGTGGCAAACTGCAAAGGACGGTATCGTCATGACTTTAGTCCATATTGTCCGAAGTGTACAGAGTGTATTAAAGACTCCGAACACATACTCTAGTATTGCCTTCGGTTTTCAAGTATAAAGGAAAAGCTGAAAAGCACACTTGTAGGTAGTCTTACGTTCGAAAATTTTACTGCACTTATGTGGGAGTTCTCTGTAAAATAGAAAGCTGTCAGCGAAGAGCCAGCTCCAATTATAACAAGATGAAGACATTTAAAACAGATTAGGCGTCAGTTAGTCCATACATTAGAGCAGACTCAAATGTCATTTCCTCTCCCATGAAGCAATACTTTGCCTAGTGGTCCCTGGGAGAGTCTTGAGTTGGGGGTAGGTTAGGTTTAGAGAAATAAAGTCCAGTAACCCGACTTTCGATGCTTCCTTCTACAAAAAAAATATATATGTATATATATAATATACCGATTTTCATACAATATTGTGTGGAGTTTCGTCCGTATTTTACTTTCTTGAGTCCACATCACATAGCGTACACCCTTTTAGCCATATGTCCATACATGTCCATGTATGTATGTTAATGAGTTAAGCATCTACCCCCTATACACGGTAAAACTGGCGCATCCTAATGCAACAGCGCAACTTACCACACCACACCAACACAACTCACCACACCTGTTCCCACTCAACAAAAAGGATGGACAACGGGATGGGACTTACTATTCGTCAGCCGCAGTTCGCACGTCAACATTCGTCAGACACTTCGCAAATCAACATACGTTTTTTCGTCACCGATCTCGCAATTAACTCTCGCTTATACAAATAAAATTGGAACAATCCTGCATGCGGCGTTCAACCATTAATTCGACCGGGATTCTGCACATCGTCTAATTTTCGTCAGAATACGATTCACTTATTCGATCGTAGCTTGGCATGTAGCGAATGCCTTTACATACCTACCATACATATTTATTGTTAAGTACGAATTGCCAAATTAATCTTTTTAATTAAATTCAATTGTATTGAAAAATATAAGAGTATTTTTCTTACCCTCGTTTAAACACAGATAATTCTCACTTTTTGGGTAATTCAAATAGAAATTTAGGAAGACCATCCAAAAACGCATTACCTTCCAATATTCGCTTCGATAATATTGGTCATGTCATAGAAGAGCACGAAAATAAACGTCGAAGAAGATGCAGACAGTGTAAAAGTACAACAATTTATATGTGTAAAAAATGTCAAATACATCTTCATGCTGATTGTTTTAAAATATTTCACTCACGCTAATCGCTATAGTATTAGCGTAAGTGAAATATTTTAAATGTATTTTTATGACTTGCTTGTATAATATAAGTTCAGCAATCCCAACGTTGCGTAGGTGCAACATTTCACGGAATGAAAAATAATTAACCAATATTTTTTTTTAAATAATTTTCTCTTTTTTTTTGTATTTTTAAACGTAAGAAACAATAAAACCATAAAATATGCATTTATTTTTACCCTTGGGAAATAATCGGTTAATGCGGATGACCGCAATCACATCAAACGACGCTGAATTCGCGCGAATATACAACTTATCAGAGACGTCTATCGCAGCAAGAGATGAGAGAATCAAAAGTATCACAAAGTGACAGCAACGGTGGCAAACTGCAAAGGACGGTATCGTCATGACTTTAGTCCATATTGTCCGAAGTGTACAGAGTGTATTAAAGACTCCGAACACATACTCTAGTATTGCCTTCGGTTTTCAAGTATAAAGGAAAAGCTGAAAAGCACACTTGTAGGTAGTCTTACGTTCGAAAATTTTACTGCAATTATGAGCGAGTTCTCTGTAAAATAGAAAGCTGTCAGCGAAGAGCCAGCTCCAATTATAACAAGATTAAGACATTTAAAACAGATTAGGCGTCAGTTAGTCCATACATTAGAGCAGACTCAAATGTCATTTCCTCTCCCATGAAGCAATACTTTGCCTAGTGGTCCCTGGGAGAGTCTTGAGTTGGGGGTAGGTTAGGTTTAGAGAAATAAAGTCCAGTAACCCGACTTTCGATGCTTCCTTCTACAAAAAAAATATATATGTATATATATAATATACCGATTTTCATACAATATTGTGTGGAGTTTCGTCCGTATTTTACTTTCTTGAGTCCACATCACATAGCGTACACCCTTTTAGCCATATGTCCATACATGTCCATGTATGTATGTTACACTAGCAAATAATTAATAACAGCAAGCTTTGCAGGCTTCATATATTTATACTTATAATAATATTATAGATATTATATCACATTCAATAATAAATGATTTCTTACTCTTCACTTATTTTGCTTCACAATTCAGCAGTAGAGCTTGTTCTTTGTACTATGTGTACAAAAGCACGCGCATACCTACATACATACATATATGTTAAAGCTATCGCCAATTACCACCATGTTAACAGCAATAACTTACTAGCTGCAAAAAACAACAACAACACAAATACAACTGCATTGTTAATGGTATAAGTCAATTTTAATTGGTCATCTTTCGCCTTCGACTCGCTCACAAAACGTAATGGTGTCGGAAAAAGTCATTAAGTTTAAAAATTGCGGTAATTGGATTTTTGCTTCATACACTGCTGTTCGGTAAAAGGATTACGAAAAATATCGCAAAATAAAATATTGGTGTCCATGACGTGAATTATTGTTTCATATACGCCCACGTACAGCGAATATACCGCAAGGAAATTCATGCCATTGATTTTACCTCTACGGTTCTTGAGCAAAATTGTAGAGAAATGCTTTTAATTCTACGAAAATTTGTAAGCTGCTTACGTTCTTGACTGGTATTTGGTGGAGATCGTCTTTAAGTATTGAAATTCTTTGCCTATTGATATTTAGTATGTGGCATTCGCTTGTTTTTGTATATACATATCTCGGAAATAACAGGAGCTATAGAAAACATGTACACGACAAATTTGTAAGAAATTTATTTGCTATAAAAAAGGTGCAAGGTCAAAATCGCTATCATTAATACTTCTCGAGATATTCAGCTTTTTAAGTAAGTCTGTATGCAATTTTCATAGATTTTTTAATACATACCATCTCTGGCTTTGATTCTTGCAACTTGCAAGAGTATAAATGTTCGGTTGCATCCGAACTTAGCCGTTCCTTTCTTATATTATATAGATTTACTTTTAATTTTTAAGCCTGAATAGCTTCAAAAGTTTAAAACGTATTTAATTTCCTTAAAAAATACAAAATATTTTTTATACAAACACCCTGTACGCACCTTTATGTTTTAAAGCAATTTTTTACTCTCCTGGACTGATGTTATTTGTTTGTTTATGCGAACAACGTTGTTGGTTAATTAGAAAACGACGATAGACGAACATCGAAAAAACGAACGCTTGACTTCACATTTTACGAATATATATTTAAATATAAATTATTTCACTAATTCACTACAGCTCCATTTATGAAGATATACAATATGCGATTTCCACTCACATCACTATTAACAACATTCACAAACATAAACATATCAATGCAAACCAAACTACCTACAATTTTACTTCACTTTACGCAGATCTTTTGCTTTCACTAGAAAACTTATAACTTTTCACTTAATTTAAGTTTTCATTTAATTTGCACAACTCTGACTCAAGATTTTAAATTAAACAAAATAATTTAAAAAATAATCTTTATATATTAATGGCAAGTATTTTCAATTTGTGCGATTACTAAAGTTACCTTTGAGAACAACCTACTTGGCATTATCTAATAACATTTTTTGTAATATTTCGAATTTAAATAGCGAAAGCAATTGTAAACGATGTTTTTTTAGACGTGTGGTCTGCCATTTCATAATAAAAAAAAAAAACACGTTAACTTCGGCTGCACCGAAGCTAATATACCCTTCACAGGTGCATTTCTTTTAGTAACTATGTGTTCAGTTTGTATGTAAGCTATATGCTATAGTAATCCGATCTGAACAATTTTTTCGGAGATTATATTATTACCTTAAGCAGTAATCCATGTTATCGTCAAAGGCAAAAGTTTTCCATACCAGCACTAGACTCCGATAGTTCAGTTTGTATGGCAGCTATGTGTTATAGTGGTCCGATGTCGGCAGTTCCGACAAATGAGCAACCTCTTGAAAAGGAAATGACGTTGGCAAAATTTCAAAATGATATCTTAAAAAATGAGGGACTAGTTCGTATATATACAGACAGACAGACGGACAGACAGACAGACGGACATGGCTAAAGCGACTCAGCTCAACATACTAATCAATTATATATATATATACATATAGGTATATATACTTTATACTTAATTCTGGGTGTTACAAACTTCGTGGCAAACTTAATATACCCTGTTCAGGGTATAAAGAATTACTCTGGCAAGTTGTCCAAGCTCATTATAAAAGGATGGTTAGATTGACGAAACGAAATTTTGTTTTTCACTTTTTAGTTTCAAGTTGATTTTTTGCCTTTCAAAAATGATCTTTCTTGATCTACTAGCAGTATATGACTTCCGCGATTTTTGTGCCATATTTTAGTTTATGGTGCAGATAATATGACAAAACAATTCTTACAATGGTCGTTGTAGTTATTTATAAAATACAATTGTTTTATTATCTTTTATTTAATAAAAAAAGTAAGATATAAGTTTTCGAGAAAATACGTACAAAAGTAGAAAGTAAAAATTAAAAGTCATCATAAAGATTTTTTGTTTTCTTACTTTCTCAAAGTCATTTTAAAACCAAATGTTCATTCAATCAATATTGTTTAATACAGTCCTTTTTCAAAACACCTTATTTTATTATTACATTTTATATTTAATAAGCATTTTAAAATATTTTCAGAGTATATAAAAAATCGTATGCGACGATTGCAAGAAGAAGCAACAACTGCCATAATGTAGTAGGCATGTAGCGAGTGCGAGTCCCCTTCGATATGCTGAGATGTGCTACCTAAAAGGAGCATGAACACAAACAATGCACAACTTCGCCACATACGACAATCACAACAAACACATCAGCATCAGCGCTGTCGTGGGGAACTCTACGAACTCACATCACATTTGCTCAGAGTCAGTCAACTGGAGTTTTTCAATCGCGATCGGTCAACGGTCAAATTGTGCGTGAGCTCGTGTTGCGGGAAAAATAGTAATAAACGCGTTATAAATTTATAGTAAAACTAGAGGACCCGTCCACGGTTCATTGTGGCTGATACATAGATAATGCTACTACTACCATCTATATGATCTCTATTAGTTGGATTATAACTATTAGTTAATGTGATATAGCATTTTAATGAAGCAACTTGTGTCAGTTTTAAAAAAAATGGATGCAAAGTGGGTTCCTCGCAAGTTCATAATCCAACAAAAACAACGAATAACTGATTCTGAGAAGTGCTTGAGTGCACTTTAATCGTAATAAAACCGAATTTTTGCGTCGGTGTGTGACAATAGAAACATAACTCCATCATTTCCCACTGAAGTCCAATCGACTGTCATTCTAGTGGACTGCACATGATGAACCGGTTCTCAGGCGTGGAAAGACGAAAAAGTCAGCTGGAAAGGTTATAATATCAGTCTTTTGGGATCCACGTTAGTATGCATTACTGAGCCAGTTATAATCTATTTTACTGCGTATTTGGTTGTAGTTCTTTTCTACTATTCCAAGTACTAAGCAATAGTTTTATTTTTGAGAAAGAATCTGTTTAAAATTGTACGCATATATTCAAATGATTCCTACAAACATTAATTTTGAACAAATGCTCTTGATTTAAATATAATTTTTGTATTTATGAGTTGTATTAAATTTTGACATAAAGAGATAAAAGGTATCCTATGTCCTTACCCTGGTTCTAAGCAACTTCTCCACCAATTTTCAGCCAAATTGGTTTAGCCGTTCTTCAGTTATAAATGGTGTAACTAACACAACTTTCTTTTATGTATATAGATTGAATCACCCAATTTATTACTTAAGAACGAACAACTCTGTCCACATTATGAAAACTTCTCTACAGATGCCACCTTTTACTTTGGCATCGTTTTGTTTAATGCACGTTTACGCCAATTTAAGGTTTGAATATTGGATACTGTGATGGAAGCGCAATCTATCGGATCCAATGTAAATTATTCCAAAATTAGCACTTAATTACAAATGAAAAATTAATTAAAAAAACATTTTCTAGTGGACCAAATTGTAAATTTAAACCATCCTCGAATCTCCTTAAACACACACAAAAAACTTCATCAAAATCGGTCCGGCCGTTTAGGAGCAGTTCAATTACAAACACACGGTCAGAAGATTTATATAGTATATAAAGATTATTTTTTAAATTATTTTGTTTAATTTAAAATCTTGAGTCAGCGTTGTGCAATTAAAAGCTGAGTACCAATTATTCGCTTAAAACTATTTGATCAGAAGAAAACAAGTGTCCGATATATCGCTATTGCAGTTAAAAAATGAATTTCAAAATGAAAAGGACAAAAGAACCGTTTTGGCCGATAAAAGAGACCTCGTAAGAACACAGTATACGAATGCAACAAAAACAGAAGTAAATGTTGTTGGTAGTAGGTGTATGAATACATAACTATTATAACTATTGCGAGCATTTTTGCAACATTTATGAAAACAAACTTACAAGTAAATAATTTTCATTTAAGAGTATATCGTCACCGAAAATGCAAAATAACGTAATATTACTTTTCATAAGTTTACAGGCGAAGGAAAAACGACATAATTGAAATAATGATGAATGAATAAACATGGATTTTAGTTATAAATTGGCTATACAATGGTTGTTATACACTCATATTGATACAAAATTTGAGTTTTCGTCATAAATTGGTTATATGTATATTGGTTATTAAATCTGACAACGATTTTAAATTTTATTTGATAATACGCTGTTTTGCAATTTAGGTGGCGACATGAACGTTTTTACGAAAAAATCCCATACTCTTCACAAATAAACTATTATACAACAAGTGTAAATAATATTTGACTCTGGCTCTCATAAAGCACTCGCATACCATCTCGAATGTAAAATTTAATGCTTTAGGCATAATTAGTTATTGACTTATAGCGCTTTTAGTAGTTTTAAACAGTACCGTAAGGAGTAATCTTCCGATTTCATACCTTTTCACACTTTCGGTAGGAGTTTTCATAGTATTTGCGCTCAGCAAATTTGGTTGTTGTAGCTTGAGTAGTTAAGGAGATATGTACATTAAACTTATAAAAGGGCGGGGCCATGACCAGTTTTTCAAAATTTTTTCCACAGATTCCCTCTGCTACTAAGATACCCTGTGCCAAATTAGAGTTCTACATCGTCCATCTACGACTCGTAATTGTACCAAGGAACCTACATACGAAATTTCATCAAGATATCTCAATTTTTACTCAAGTTACAGCTTGCACAAACGGACGGACGGCGGACAGACGGACAAACAGACAGTCAACCGGATTTTAACTTTTCTCGTCACCTTGATCATTTATATATATATATATAACCCTATATATATCTATCTCGATTAGTTTTGTACTCTGTGTCTTCATTTTCCTTAAGTCTTAAGGGGTTAGGTGGGTTTCAGAGGTACAAAAAAAGATATTTTTACGATCTTTTTTTTAATATAAACAATTATAT